>NC_089591.1:36853973-37107388 GCF_019320115.1 Miscanthus floridulus
TCGGTGTAGATATCACACTTGTTGCCTATCAAGTAGTGCCTCTAGATCTTCAAAGCATGCACAACTGCAACTAACTCAAGATCATGAGTAGGGTAACGGTTCTCATGTTCTTTCAACTGTCGAGAAGCATAAGCTATCACTCTTCCACCTTGCATCAATACACAGCCAAGTCCTTGACAGGATGCATCACAATAGACCATGAAATCTTTGTTGATATCAGGCAATGCTAGCACAGGAGTTGTGGTAAGCTTCTATTTCAATTTCTAGAAGCTTTACTCGCACTCGGGTGTCCATTCAAACTCCTTAGTCTTCTTCAGAAGGTTTATCAATGGACGGGCAATCTTGGAAAAGTTCTTGATGAATCGACGGTAATATCTAGCCAATCCCAAGAAACTTCTAACTTTAGTCACGTTACGAGGTTGATCCCATTCTTTCACAGCTTCAATCTTAGCTGGGTCAACTACAACACCTTTAGCTAATAGTACATGGCCTAGGAAGGCAACTTTCTATAGCCAAAACTCGCATTTGTTGAACTTTGCATAGAGCTGATGTCGGGCTAATTTCTCAAGCACAGTTCTCAGATGATGTTCATGTTCTTCGACGGTGGGTGAATAAACAAGGATGTCATCAATGAATACTACCATGAACTTATCCAGCTCATCCATGAAAACCTTATTCATCATGTTCATGAAGTAGGCGGGAGCATTCGTGAGTCCAAAGGACACCACAGTGAACTCAAACTGCCCATACCTAGTCACAAAAGCTATCTTCGGGATGTCACTCTCTTGAATCTTCATCTGATGATAGCCAGATCTGAGATCAATCTTGGAGAAATACTTGGCACCTCTGAGCTGGTCAAGCAGATCATCAATTCTTGGTAGAGGGTACTTGTTCTTGATGGTGACTGCGTTCAAGTTCTGGTAATCAATCCACATTCTCATCGAGCCATCCTTCTTCTTAACAAACAGAATAGGGGATCCCTAGGGTGAAGCACTAGTTTGATATACCCCTTCAAGATGAGCTCATCAAGCTATTTCTTGAGCTCGGCTAGTTCATCAACTGACATGCAATAGGGTCTCTTGGCAATGGGTCCTGTTCCCGACAAAAGATCAATGATGAACTCTACATCATGGTCTGGTGGCATACCCGATACTTCTTCAGGGAATACATCAGGATAGTCTCTGACCATAGGCACATCATGAACTGTCTTCTCCTCTTTTTGTGATTCTGAACTAGCTTTAAGGGCACATAGGATAGAAGTGGACTTTCCAGACTGGGGTTCACATCTAATAACTTGGCCTGATGGGTGGGTCACTTAGACGTATCTAGGTGAACATGATATGATACCTTGGTGAATGGTTAGCCAATCCATACCTAAGATGACATTTAGGTTTGTGGAAGGTAACAGGGTTAGGTCAGCTTTAAAGATAAGACCCTCAATGGTAATACTCACTCCCTTACAGATGTGGGTGCACTTTAGGTCTCCTAAAGGTGAGCTGGTGATGATAGGCTTTCCACGTGGGGTTATAGGCAGGTCATGCTCTCATGCTAACTTGGATGATATGTAAGAACAAGTTGCTCTAGAGTCAAATAGAACTGATGCAGTATTGCCATTAACTAAAAACATACCGTACACAATGTCAGGGGCAGCCTATGCTTCCTCAGTGTCCAGATGGTTGAGACATCCACGAGTAGCAGATCCCTTGAACTGAGACTTCTGCATGGTTGAGTTCTGAGGCCACTCAGTGGCTTTATGACCCGGTTGGCCACAAGCGAAGCAGGTGAAAGGCGCACCACCTATAGGGGTTGGTGTGGGTGCCTTCTAGTTTCTAGTGCTTGGTGCAGAGCTGTTCTGTGCTAGGCATTCATTCACTGAGTGAGGATGGTTCAAACGGTCCTGAGTGTTGTGGTCCTAAGCATAACGGTCCTAGGTGTAATGATCCTAAGCAGGGCAGGAGTATTTGGTGGTGTAGCCTCCACCACCCCTACTTGATCTAGGGTTGTCATCCCTGTTGTGGTGAGAGCATTCCCTGTATGGTGCATCTCTGCGGAACCTCTTGCGATCATGGCTACAGAAGGACTCCTTAGGCATATGCTTCCTCTCCCTGTACTCCTCTCTAGCTTCAGCATGGTCCTTCTCGATCTAGATGCAGTGATCCACCAAAGCACGTAGCGTGCTACTCTCAATACCACCGAACTTTAGCTTGATGTGCGGGTTAAGTCCCTTGCGATAATAGTACAGCTTCTCCTTCTCAGAGTTCACAACATAGGAAGGTGCATAGCATAGAAGGTTGGTGAAGCGAGTGGTGTACTCAGTCACCCTATCCTTTCCCATCTTGATGTTGCCGAACTCCTCGGCTTTGGCCTCCATGATACCCTTGGGAATGTGATACTCAGTGAATGCTTTGGTGAAGTCATCCCACGAGATGTTGGCAGGGTCCTCATGGGAATCACTAAAACTATCCCACTAGGCATGTGCTGCACCTGTGAGCTGGTGTGTGGTAGCTCCAACACACTCATCGTCGGTGAAGGTGGTGAGGTCGAGCTTCTTTTCCACCTCCTTGAGCCAGTCATTGGCTACAAGTGGGTCAGGGTCGATGCCATCATAGGTAGGTGGCCTCAGCTTCAGAAATCCCTCCAGCTTCCTTTGGAAGTCATTCTGCTAACCTCCCTAGTGACAGTTTGCTCCGTCTACAAGAGCTACAAGAAGCTAGGTCTATTGTGCCATCACCTCTGCTAGGTTCGGTGGTGGTGGTGGTGGAATGTTCTCCTCAATAGGCAGCGGGGTATTCTCTAGGTTAAAGGGTATCCCTCCATGTCCATGGCCATGGCCATGGCCACGGTTGTTGCCACCACGCCCCCCATTTGGTTTGACTGGTTTGGGGGTGGGCGCACGTCCACGGTTCATTAGGTGAGCAGATTAGCGGTTCGGCATCTGCAACACGGATCATAGGAATTTTAGTGTTTGTGCCATAAGTGCTTATAATTCAGTATGATTACATGATTTTGATGATTTAAAGAAAAACATTTATACTATCCAACACTCATTACAAAGAAGCAATAAGATCCATAAGATGCAATAAGATCCAAAACATTCATTACATGGGTTTTATTACATAGCATCATCTCATAAGGGGTACATCATGGGGTACAACTTATGGAAGCCACTGACATGACTCATGACCACATAGGGTCATCTACTCTAACTTGTACACCACAGCTGGGATACAACTATTCTCGATCTCGATCTCCTCATCAGACTTGTGAAGTCGGGACACGTACTTCAAGGCCTCAGCGAGCTCCTCAGTAGGCTTGGCTCCAGGTAGGGTAGGGTAGGCGTCTAGGTTGAGGCGAGTCGGGGCTAACTCAAACTCCTCTATCCTATGCTTTGTCTTGCTGCGAATCTCCTTGGGTAGCTAATCCCACATACCCTTCATCTCCCTGAGGCGCTTCTTGTCAGACTTCTGCCAAGCCTACCAAGTCCTCTCACACTTGTCCTGTAGGTACTCATTTTGCCTGAGTGCCTTGATCAAGTGACCCTAGTTGCAAACAGCCTTCTTCCTGAACTCCTCTAGCTCCTGAGTCATGGTCTTGTTCTGAGATTGGATTTTCAGCATATCAATCCCCTTGGACCTCTCTCTGTCTCCTCTATGGTTGAACTCAGCCTTCTTGATGTCCAACTCTCTCTACAACTCCAAGACCTTGCTGTGGAGGTAGCAGTTCCTATTGCCTAGGTCGGTAGCTTTGTCCTGTAAGTCAGCGACCTCAGCTCTATGGACTTCTTCACGATGGTTGAGCTCGTCCTATAGCTTGGCAACTGTCTCAAGTAGACTAGCTCGCTCCTGTGCTCCCTGCAAGTCTTGCTCCTAGTACTCCCACAAAAGGGTCTGGTCCTAACGTCTCCTCTACTCAAGCTGGGTCATGTACCTATCCTTCTCTAGTAGGTGGATAGCCGAGACGTGAAGGCATTTGTCCTCCTCGGCAAAGATAACTCTACCAGCTACAAAACTCTGCTCACTAGGGGTAAGGCTAAGTTTGAGGGCCTAGGGAAGTAGATGGAACTCTATCATCTTTAGGTGCTCATAGTGGTCCCTCATCACTCTGCGAAGTGCCTTATGTGAGATAGCTCGTAGTCCCTCCTCAACTGTGTCCTCTATAGTCAACTCGGTGAAAGCTGGGACAGAAGGTAAGGTAGTGCTAGCTAGAAACTTGATTGAGGTGACAACCGGTCCTTCGATTCCTCCTTCCTGAGCTGACTTCCCAGTGTAGGTGACCTTGACAAGCTCATCAAGGACTCCTAATGTGAGGAGAACTCGGCAGAGGGTTTGTGCAAAACCCCCGAGCTCACGTAGGTCGAAGGTAAGCTTGGTGTGGTCCAGAGGTAGCGGTCCTAGAGGCGGCCATTCGACGTTCGTTGCCATCTGCATGTTTTAAGGAAACAAGTGTTAGCAGGTCAATAAATAGATAAGCCTTGCATAAAAGTAAATGCAGGGTCGGTATATAACTGAAAGAAGGGCTATTCATGTCCTATTCTATCGTCCATTTCTGAGGGTTTCGTCCTAGGGTCAAGTATGGCTCTGATACCAACTGAAATGACCTGATTTCTGTGAAGGAAAATCCACAGAGTTGAAGTGTAATAAGACCATTGTAGATCATATTACCCAAATTCCAGTCGAATATCACATCCATACAACGTAATATCAGAGTACAAAAAGTGCGAAATTACATAAATTATTACATCGCCGTATTGGCAGAATCAAAAGTAGCATTCATTTCGAATAGCTTGAAGATAAGGTCACCAAACTTGAGCATAGGAACGAACCCCTCAACCGTCAAACTCCTCAGAGCTATACTCCTCAGTAGAACCTATGTGCCAAAGTTTATTAGTATGATTTGTACTGGCCACTCCCACCCTATGAGCATTGCTTTGTGGAAATTGGATGCAAGTTGGATATAATCAAAAGGAACCTATAAGGCTGGGGTTTCCTATGTATTAGCATATCAAGTATATAATAATAGTTGGTCAAGTTTTAACACCATTCCCACACCCATTCCACCCTATTTTTGTTCAGAGCCAGGTTTCGATCCTGGGATCGATATACCACCATCTCCACATCATCACCACATCACCACCATACCATCGCTCAGTCGATAGGCCAACTCCCTCTTGGCACTGTTAAATGGCCCGTAGCCCCTGGCTACGACCGAACACTCACTCATAGGCGAAAGAAGAGAAGGACTCATCTCACTATCTAGTTTAAGCGAAACCCATGAAAGGTCCATAGCCGACCAGTCGGCATATGTATCGATCGATCAACCATACATTCTACAGAGGTTTTACATAACCACAAGATCCACCTTCCTCACTGACCATCATCAACTGGGCTGATTTTGACCGCTTGCTAGCCTAGGATAATGCCACTCTACCATTCAGCCCTGGTACACCCCAAGTCTAGTCTGGGGTGGCTGAAACTGTGAGTCACGAGCCGGGTCCACAAGGTCTCCATGAAGTCTCGGAAGGGTGTGGGGGAATCCTCCGCGCCTCATACCTCCTCGCACTATCCGCTATCAACCTAACAGTAGTGGCAATATCCTACCAAGTAGTCTGGCCATCCGGCACCATATAGGGTGAGTGGTATGTAAGGCTTCTTGGTGAATCTGAGTACTAGTAAGTCCTTAGGGATGACCAAGCCAGAATGTCTTCATCAGGGTTTCTATTTACCATGCCACCACAGCACCTCCACCCCGGGCTCCTCCCATCACAAGTTCACACCTAGGGCCACCTCATACACCATTTACCAACCACAGGTATACATTTCCAGGGGTGCCCAGGTAGCACCCCATGGCAAGACTTGCTCTAGGCTCATTGTATATTCCAACTTGGTCGACACAACCCTCACCCTCCACGCACCCAAGTCACACACGCAGCACTCTCCCCATAGTCCAGATAACACCAGTTTCCACCATGCATCAATGTAGTACAAGCATAGTAGAAGTAATAAGCAATGAAATATAGCAGCAAGCGTGTGTCTAGCCTAATAGCAGGGTAAGCAGGGGTAAGGTTGCGTCAAGGTAAAGGCCATCAAGTAAGCATACTACCATGCGAGTCCTATCATAGTGTGAATATAACAATAAAGTAAAGCAATAGCAGTTCTATTTTAGCCATGCGTAGTAGGTGCTACGAGGTTGGGTGGGATGTGGCACCTTTAGTGAAGTCGTCCCCACACTCCTCACGGTACTCACGATCCTCGTATGTCTGGTTCTCCTCCGAGTCTACATACGATCGAATTATAGTCGCGTTAATGACGCCATAGAATAGCACAAAGAAGCAATGGAAATTCAAAAGAGACAAATGCACTCCTCAGCATGACGTCATCATCTCGGTTGGTCACTGACAGGTGGGTCCGGGGTCAAATGGTCACTGACAGGTGGGGCCAGGTCGAAGTCAGTGTCAAGTCAACGGTCAATGTACCATAGTGGTTGACATGTGGTCTAGGGCTGCTGACGTCATCATGATGTCACCTCTTGACATGTGGGTCTAGAGTCTCTGTGTCGCTGACATATGGGCCCCGGTCAACGGTCAACATTGACCGGTCAATAGTCAACTAGGACGGGTCCAAACTGGGCCGATTGGGCCTAGATACGGGCTTGGATTCAGGCCAGGCTTGGCCCGCCACGTGGCATGCTGTGGCACAGCCACGTCGTAGCCTAGGGCCTCCACTGGGCTTTGGTCCACAGATCAGCCCACACAGCGTGGCTCATGGTAGACTTGTGTTCATGGTCCATGGACCGTAGGCTAGGTCTTCGGTGGACCGAGTCCATCCCTTTTTCCTTTGGCATGGTCTACGTGCACCAGGTGCACGTGAGTGTGGCCGACGAGGGGAAACTTCCCCATCTTCTTCCCCAGTGTGCTCCCACTGGTGGTGAGCTCCCCGGTGAGCCTCACCCGCAGCGCTGGTGTTCAATTTAGGTGGGCAAAAGCATCGCCCTGCTATGGCAAACATGATGGTGAGGTTGAAGCGATGAGTAGGGTTCCCCATGGGGCAAGCCACAGTGGTGGAGGTTCGGCTATGGCGTGTCGATGGCGGTAGGGTGATGTGGTGGCTGGGAGCATGCTTGGCGGGGTGCGTGAGCTTTTTGTGGCTCTAGTGAACAGGGTGGGTGAGACAAGGAGGCGCCAGGCGCTCCTAGCGGTCCTGGCCACTATAACACCTCAGGTGTTAGCCTTGCATAACTTGACTCGCATAACATGAGCATGATCATCACACATTCATAAACAAGCATTTTCAATTGAAACATTTGATTGAAACATTTGCAACAATTACTTGTTATCGCATGTTTCATTATCATATGCAACCTTTTCTCGTTATTTCATGTTTCCATGTGTATATGCATATGATCATGGATGAACACATATACTTGGTAGATGTGAGTCACAAAAACATGTAACCACACTTGGGTTAGCAATTAGAACATTGTTCATGAAAGTTACTTTCCTTAATCAAGCCTTTAAGGCATGTTTCATGTGTTTGCCCTAACTAGCTCTATGAGTGACTACTACATAAAATGTTTGAGTGACCTTGCAAATTGCTTAAACATGCTTAGGATATCATTATGAACAACTTTGGTATTTAGGGCTAGGGCCAATTTGGTCATTTAGTCATGGTTTGAGTATGTATCATGATTTCAAAGTGACATGTTTGACTAAAGTTGAACTAGGTGCTAGGGACCTTGCATGGAGGAGATCACTAAAGCAATGTTGTAGTGTTTGACATAAGGAACAACTTTCATTTTTGGGTCTTTGACTGATTCAGCTCCTAACATGTGTGAATTTGGATCACAAAAATTAGAGAAATCAACAATTTCAACACTTAGCAAATTTTGCTAAGTCATGAACACTGACAGCCTGACAAGCCAACCTTGAGCATGATTTTTCTCTATTTCTGTTGCGAATTAGAAAAAGTGCTTTGAACAAGTATTGTAGCTGGTACATAGGTCTACAATTTCGGTTTAGGAAGTTTTGGCTAGAAGTCCATGGATTAAGAGTTTGTTCAACTTGAAAACCGGCTGTCAGGCGTCCCATTTCGATTTCTGTTGAACTGAATTGGCCAGCTCGGTGGCCGACCGGCTCAGAGCCTGTGCGCCGCGTGGTGGCCAGCCACGGCTGCGCGTCGCTGGTGCCCTGCCCAGCATGGTAGAGCCAGGCCAGTGCGCGCCTTAACCTTCCCAGCGCCCGCCCGCACTCAGCCGCGCACCCCATTTGCTTCGCCTCGGTTTCCTTCTCGCCCGCAGCAGCAGCCGAGCTCCTGCAGCTCCGCCGTCGCCATAACCGTGCGCCTGCTCGCGTCTAGCCACTCCATCACCACCGCAGCAATCCATCACCACCCCAGCAACCTACTACCTCCTCCCATGCCTGCTGACAGCGCTTGGTAAGCCACCGCAGCGCATACGAGCTCGTCGGAGTTCCGCTGTGAGCCCCGTCTCCGTGGCCACGTCGCCATCATCCACCCTAGGCCCTGTTAGGGCGCTAGATAGCTCCACCACAGCTCGGTGATGCTCAGCGTAGCATTCGTTCGAGCCACCAAAGCCCCCATCGGCGTACCGCCGTTGTCTAGCTCCGCCGTGCCGCCATGAGCGCCGCTGCCGTGCGTAGCCCCGACGAGAGGTCCCACCGAGTGGCTCAGTAGATTCGCTAGGTCACGTAGATCACGTAGTGAAGGTGTCACCGCCGGTGAAGCTCGCCGTCGACAAGCCATAGCCGCGCAGTGCCAAGCAGTGCCGCTACTCTGTTTAGTCTCAATGACACGTGGGTCCAACTGACGTGTAGGCCCCACCGGTCAGCGACAGCAGTGTTGAGGGCTAGTTCAAAAATTCCAGATTCAAGTGTGATTTGTGATTTTTGTATCTTCAGTTTGGTAGCTCCTAAATTTGTGAAATACATTTTGTAGTGTTCATTAGGAAGTGTAGTATTTAGGAAAAATATGTTCTTGACTTGTACAGTAGAAATTTTTGGAGAATTAAATAGGGACTTGAAATGTGCTTTTGAATGCATTCAAATTTGTTTATTTTATATCTAGAGTTCCTTTGCTCCAAAAATTATGAAATTTTTGTGGTAAGCTATTCTTGTCATATATGAACTCTGGTAAAAATTTGAGGACTAGTGCATGGGTAGATTTATAGTTATAGATTTTTCTTTTATGAATAGTCAATCCTTGCATGAATTTTTATAAATTATTTATGAGTCCAAAATTCATGAAATTTGTTAGAGGTAATCCTAGTACCATATGGATGTTAAGAAAAATAGGAAATCTGTTGGTTGACATTTTTCAATAGGATTTTCCATTTATGCTATTTCAAGCCTTGCTTCCTTGTCAATTTTGTATAGAATGTTCTACTTAGTAAAATGACATGAAATTTTTATAGTAGTCCTTTGATAGCATTAGTAAGGCACTGTAAATTTTTGAGAATTTATGAAGTATATCTGATATATGTTTATTATTTAACCTATATATCTAAATAAAATAATAAAGGCAATTAAATAAATAGTTTGGGCTTCACCATTATATTATCTTAAATGTATTTGGTATGCTTAAACTGTTGGTAGATTCTATGTTGTCAAATTTTGAATGATTACATGAAGTAGAAGTATTATTACTTTATATTGCATATTAAATAGTTTCCGGACTGCTTCTAGAATTTGATGAGTTGCATGTTGAAACTGATGTGTACTGTAGAAATGGTTAATAACAAAGTTGTAGAGAATTTGATAAGCTTTCCAGAAAGTCTAGGATCACTATTTTTGGATTAGTAGAACTCCAGTTATGAGTGAAACAAGTAGCTACTGTTTGTGACATAGTCGATGCATTGTAGAAGTAGTTAAGTAATAATCGAGAAGAGATATGCACCTACTCAATAAACATGATGCACTTGTTAACATATATGCATTCGTAATACTTATGCCATACTCATGCATCTAGGATCGGAGGAAGAGATCACGTTGCTGGAATTCGAAGAAGCAGAGGAAGGGAACCAGCAGGAGGATCCACAAGCCGCAGCTCCCGAAAGCGTGGAGCAAAACCCTGAAGAGCTTCCAGAGTGTCCTGACCACTACCCTACTTCCTTTCTGCGAGGCAAGCCCCAGAGCATTATAAGTCTCCTAGTAATTTACTAATGTTTACTTACGTACTTATGATTGATGCATTAGGTTATAAGAGTTGAATGAAACCACTTGATGCATGTAAATTCCTTGTCTAGATATTAACCCTTTAACCGGTATAGGTCCAGGATCGAATATATGCTTAGCCATGCTTAGACCGGTAGAAGTCGGGTGATGTCCTGTCACCTACGAGATGTAGGTGGATACCGGAGCACGGTTGGCTATATCTGCTATCATGGAACAGAACCATGAGGTAAAAGTAAATCGAGACCGGACGGGAAGTCAATAGAGAAGCAACAAGACATGGAGGTCTTGGGTGTGGATTTATCCTCGTCTGTGTCAATTAAGGACCATACCATTGTTGGCGCTTCTGACAAGATTGAACGCATGCCTCTCACTTAGCTGGCCGGATAAATTGTTCCGACCGTGAAGCCGAGTAATTCAACTCAGGCCGGGAACCATTCTGTTGTGCGCTCCTTCCGGGGAACGATCAGACTGAGCCCAAGGGCAGGCTTGGCCTAAGCATCCTGGCATCTGGTGTTCCAGATTGTGTGGCACAGTACGGACCCACGAAATGTGTACCAGAGTTGTACCAAAGGTGACCTAAGGCTATCGTGGCTGGTAGACCTAGGTTTGTGTTAGGAATAAATTCCCAGCTGGTTGAAATCGATTCGAATCGCCGTCTCTCCCGGATAGTGAGAAACTTGGCTAGTCCCAACATCATAGTAACTATGTTATGAAACATGATGGTTTGGATGAATATGGAATTACAACACCTGCTATGGTTACTATTGTATGCTTCTAAATGATATACCACATGTTTGGCACATGATAGTTGCTAATCTAGAAAGGAATAGTTATAATTAACTTGATAAAGGAATCATAATTGGACAACGGATCAATTGCCTTTTACGCAAAATGTTGTCAAGTTACGTCCACTTATATAGCCTTGCATAATCCTTGGAGTCATTTTATTTCTGGTTCATGATGGGTAAGTCTAGCTGAGTACCTTCTCGTACTTAGGGTTTATTTTTCCCATTGTTGCAGATGGCACTGTGTATCATGGGTATTGCAAGAGTTGCTTCTATCCCACTATGGATGAGGAGTAAGCCTTAGGCAGGCTTCTTTAGTAATTCCTATCCTTGCTTTTGTGGACCGTGATCTGGCTTGGCACTGTATCAAACTATGTTGGAAACTTTATCTTCGAACTTATTTGCTTCCACTTTATTTATCAAACTCGGTTTGTAATAACTTTTATTCGTACTCTAATGATGAAAAGTATATGTGAACTTTATGTAATATGTGGCATGTATGTTGAATCCTGTATGATCTTGGTTGTTGTAAATCGTTTATCGAGACCCATCGTGGTACTCGACGGACTACCGGGTTTATATGAGTTCAAGTATGATAGTGTGACCGCTTGCGGATTGCCATTATACTTGTATTCTTATAAATTGGTCGGTTCTGCGACAGCTGGTATCAGAGCAAGATTCAACATTAATTGTCACAAGTGCATTTAAAATAAAAGTTTTTGTTTTCCAAAAACCCTTCTCTAGAAACTAATAGTTATATAATAGGTATTTGAAATCTAAAGTGTGCCAATGATCACTTTCCTTATGCCCAAATTAAGGACTATTAGGTGGCTATTTAAGTACTAACATGGGGGTTTTTACTTCGTCGTCCATACGGCGCGCTATAGTATGGATTCCATTCACTTGAGTGGTAATATATGGACCAAATGCCTCTACGCCAAGGTAAGATGAGTGTATGACCGCAAGATGTGAGCATGCGGTCGGGAAGAGTTAGTTTTGGTACGGCTATGTATGCATGCTTGCATGTGTATATGGTACGTATTTAATTGTGGGTTTAAATTTTTGTCGGGTAGATTGATACGGAAGTATATGTATGGGTATACATATATGGAAGTATTTACAAATACATTCTGCATATTCATTATGGGTTAGGGCTGAAATGAAATTTTATGCAGGTACACTAACAACGAAACGTGTAGCTCGATTAGTTACGCTATTTATGAGAGAACGTATGTATGCTACCGTGTCTACCATTAGAAACAAATTTTTCCTAAGTTTGTGAGGATGTACGACACAAGCATGCATCATGTTAAATTACCATTCACATAATTACATTGTTCCTCCCCTTATAAAATTCTTACTCGGTTATGTAACTCTTATCCATTATGGTATTGTCTCACCAAGGGGTACATGTTAATGGTGCAGATGGCATGCACCAAGCAGACTGCTCGCAAGTCCACCGGAGGCAGAGCTCCTAGCCGTTAGCTTGCTCCACGTACCCATCAACGTCACACGTTCCTTGGAGAGTTTGGGATGCCTACACTCTTGTGGAGAGTGCTCAGCTATGTAGGCTATCCTGATGGAATGGAACCCCGCTACTTCTGGGCGAATGAGCGGTTGGGAGAAGGTCTCTTAGTTACTGTGGAGGCCGTTGTTCGACCCCGAGGTGACGATTTTGAGTGGATAGGCTGGTGTTATGAGTCAACTAGCAGGACTGCTGAAGAAGCAGCTGCTAGGGCAGCCTTTGGGATCTTGAGAGATATCATGGATCGTTTTCCTTAGGAGCTGGCAGCCGCTTTGGTTGGAGTCTTTCCAAGAGGTAACCCCTCCACTGACTCATGGTAGCAGGCAAGAGGAAGACCCTTGGAGATTGGTGCAGCAGAAGGGCAGAATAGTGACAACCCTGCCATGAGCGCCATGTTTGCAATGATGAGAGTGTTAGATGGAGTTGAAGGTAGCCTCAGACATGTGTCTAGTGCTCTTGGTCATGCCCACGAGGATCAACGTCAGCTTCAGAGGGAGCACGACACCGAGATTGAGAGGCTCACTGAAGAGATGACTCGGTTAACTCACCAGCGAAATGCAGCTTGGTCTAGGGAGGATGTTCTGAGAGCTCGACAGTTTGAGCTGGGACAGCAGCTGGCCAATGCGGAAGAATACAACGATAATCTGCATGAAGAGGTTCATCTACTGAACAATTAGCTCCACCCTTATGTCCCACCTGGAGCTGCAGAAATGGATCTAGAAGGGTATGAGGAAGGAGAAGAAGAAGTGGAGCCTGAAGAAGAAGTAGAACCTGAGGAAGGAGATGATCCTACATCTGACCTCGATAGTGATCATGATGAGGATTAGATCGCTTAGCACTTAGTGAAAGGACTAATGTATCACCTTTATTCATGTAATGGACCTATAGTTCGAATTTGGCATTAGTAACTAGACTATCATGTAATGTTGATTAATCGCACATTTGGATGAACATCAGTACAATTCCAGTCCTTTGTCGGTAATCACAATTTAAATTGCATGCGTCATGAGCACGATAAGTGGTCGAATTGGTGATGTCATGTTGCAAGAATGAATTGTTATGCCTCTGTTTTTATTATGCTTTTGAAAATTTTCTCCAGTAATTTCAGTTTGGCATGAGTACCTAATTCATCTGCAATCTCTTGACATCAACCAATAATCGCTTATTGTTGCAACTTCACAGATGACGCGCACCCGTGCTGGAGCTGGTGGCAGCCAGGATGGCAACCATGATGACTTGCCACCCCCACCACCGCTGTCTGCTCAGGAATTCTTTACCCAGTTCCTAGGGAGCCAAAGGACAATGGAAGAAGCTTTGCGCCTTATTGCGCAAAACACTGCTCGTGGCCACCCACATCAACCAGGGGCCGAGCCAAATCAGCACAGTATATTCAAGGAGTTTCTGGACATGAAGCCTCCAATCTTCAAGGTGGCTGAGGAACCACTATAGGCCGATGAGTGGTTGAATACCATTGAGCAGAAATTCCATCTGTTGAGGGTCACGGAGCATCTGAAAGCAGAGTATGCTTCTCATCAATTACAAGGACCAGCAGGGATCTGGTGGACACACTTCCTATCGTCTCTGCCTGCTAATGCGCGAGTGACCTAGGAACAGTTTAAGCTGGCTTTTAGGGGACACCATATTCCCCCAGGCCTAATGCGCATGAAAGCAGCAGAATTTATGAGGCTCACTCAGGGAACAAAGTCACTCACAGAATATATGCATGCATTCAACAACTTGTCAGGATATGCTCCAAGTTTCGTGGATACTGAAGAGAAAAAGATAGAGAGTTTCAAGCGAGGTTTGGGTACCAAACTGATGAAGACTATGGCAAATTCTAGATGTGCCACATACAATGAGTTTATTAGTGATGCCTTGACCCAAGAAAACCACAACAACATGCATGTAGTTGCTAAAGGTCGCAAGAGGGCATATGAGGCCGGTGCATTCGGATCTTTCCAGTCAAAAGCACCTATCACAGCTAGGCCACAATTCCGTCCACCTGCACCTAAGTTTAGGCCTCCACCACCGAAAGCTCAGAATAATAGGCCACAGAAACCATTCCGTAAGGCGTTCACTATTGCCTTACCAAAAGGAAATGGCAATCAGGACAGCTCCACCGGATTCAGAAGTAATCAACCATGTTTCAACTGCAACCAACTGGGTCATTAGTCCAAGGAATGCCCCCACCCCAAGAGGAATGGCAACCCAAATTAGAATAATCAGAGGCAGGTGAATGCCAGGGCACGTCAGGGACAAGTGCATTATACCGCTGTGGAGGAAGTGCCCGTCGGAGAAGTTGTCACGACTGGTATGTTTCTCGTCAACAAGCATCCCGCTGTTGTTTTATTTGATTCAGGAGCTTCTCATTCATTTATGAGTCAAGCATTTGCATCTAGACATGATCAAGAAATAATCGAAGTAAGCAAAGGGGGTTTTAACATAAGTTCAGTAGGGGGAACTGTTGCTACCAAAAAGATAGTCAAAAATGTACTCATCTCAATACAAGGGAGGGAGTACACAACAAATTTGATAATATTGCCAGGGTTGTCGATAAGTGTAATCTTAGGCATGAATTGGATGAAGTATCATGGTGCTCTTATTGACACTAGCACCCGCACTATTATGTTGAGAGAACCCACGAGAGGGAATGCTTTTCTAGTCCCACTCTCCCACGATTTCGAACCCCAACATTTAGCCTGTGCTATCCAAACCACCACACTTTGTGAGATTCCAGTGGTTTGTGAGTTTCCGGATGTTTTCCCAGAAGAATTGCCAGGTCTACCACCAGATAGGGACGTGGAATTTAAGATCGAATTAGTGCCAGGTACCGCACCCATATCCAGAAGGCCCTATAGAATGCCACCCAATGAGTTAGCGGAACTTAAAGTTCAATTGCAAGATCTATTGGACAAGGGTCTTATCCAACCTAGCTCATCTCTATGGGGATGTCCAGCCTTGTTTGTGAAAAAGAAGGATAAGTCACTGAGAATGTGTGTAGATTACAGACCACTCAATGCGGTGACCATCAAGAACAAATATCCATTGCCCCGCATAGACATCTTGTTCGATCAGCTAGCGAAGGCAAAGGTATTCTCCAAAATTGACTTGAGATCAGGTTACCATTAGATAAAGATCAGACCGGAGGATATACCTAAAACTGCTTTCTCTACTAGGTACGGCTTATACGAGTATTTGGTTATGTCTTTCGGACTAACAAATGCTCCAGCCTATTTCATATACCTGATGAACTCGGTATTCATGCCCGAACTTGATAAGTTCGTGGTCGTGTTTATCGATGACATATTGATTTATTTAGAAAATGAGTTAGATCATGAGGAGCATCTGAGGATTGTCTTATCCAGACTAAGGGAGCATAAGCTATATGCCAAGTTTAGCAAATGTGAATTTTGGATGAGCAAAGTACCTTTCTTAGGTCACATTTTATCAAGAGATGGAATCTCAGTAGACCCATCCAAAGTACAAGAGGTCATGGATTGGAAAGCCCCAACTTCGGTTCATGAAGTTCGGAGTTTTCTAGGGTTAGCAGGATACTATCGCCGGTTTATTCCAGACTTCTCAAAGATAGCTAAGCCTATGACCAGGCTACTTCAGAAAGATGAGAAGTACAAATGGACACAAGAATGTGAAACAGCTTTTCACACCCTCAGAACTTTGCTGACTACAGCACCTGTGCTAGCACAACCAGACATTGAAAAGCTGTTTGATGTATTTTGTGATGCATCAGGAATAGGTTTGGGATGTGTACTTATGCAAGAAGGGAGAGTAATTGCATATGCCTCTCGGCAATTGAGAAAACATGAAGTCAACTACCCTACACATGATTTGGAACTTGCAGCCATTGTCCATGCATTAAAGATATAGAGACATTACTTGTTGGGCAATGTATGTCATATCTATACTGACCACAAAAGCCTCAAGTATATCTTTACCCAGCCTGAGCTGAACATAAGACAACGAAGATGGTTAGAATTGATTAAGGACTACAATTTAGAAGTGCATTACCATCCGGGTAAAGCTAATGTAGTAGCCGATGCACTCAGTCGGAAGTCCCATTGCAACACTGTGGAAGCATTATTGGAAGATGGATTCAACTTGCTACACCCTGCTGTGCTACACAATATCACAATCAGTTGTTCATTGGAGAGCAAGATCATAGAGCTACAGCAAACAGATGTAGGAATAAGTCACATCAAGAGAAAAATGCAAGAGCAAGAAACCAAACATTTTAGATTGGATGAAAGAGGTGTATTATGGTTTGAGGGCCGGTTAGTGGTACCAAAAGACCGTGAGCTAAGGAATCAAATTTTAGATGAAGCTCACTCATCCAAATTGTCTATCCATCCAGGTAGTAGTAAAATATATCAAGATTTAAGAACCCATTTTTGGTGACTAAGATGAAGAAAGAGATCGCAGCCTATGTTGCCAGGTGTGATAACTGCAGTAGAGTGAAAGCCATCCATATGAAAACCGCTGGATTACTTCAGCCATTGCCTATTCCAGGATGGAAATGGGAGGAAATCAGCATGGACTTTATCACAGGCCTTCCAATGATGCTGAAAGGTCACGATTCAATCTGGGTCATTGTTGATCGTCTCACCAAGTCAGCACACTTTATACCTGTGAACACACGGTATATAGTTGGGAAATACGCTGAGATATATGTTTCCCAGATTGTGAGACTGCATGGAGTACCCAGGACTATAATCTTAGATCGAGGACCATAGTTCATAGCTTGTTTCTAGGAGCACTTACACCAGGCTTTGGGAACCAAGCTAATCAGAAGTTCAGCTTATCACCCACAAACTTTAGGACAGACAGAGCGAGTGAACCAAATCCTAGAAGATTTACTTAGAGCTTGTGTTATATCTTCAAAAGGTTCATGGGAGAAATGGTTACCTTTAGCTGAATTCTCCTATAACAACAGTTATCAAGCGAGTATCAAAATGGCTCCATTTGAAGCCTTGTATGGCAGAAAATGTAGAACTCCTTTGAATTGGATTGAGCCCGGTGAAAGGAGATACTTTGGTATTGATTTTGTCAATGAAGCCGAAGAACAAGTACGTATCATCCAATAACACATGAAGGCAGCTCAATCAAGACAGAAGAGTTATGCCAACAGAAGAAGAAGACCACTAACTTTTGAAGTGGGTGACTATGTATACTTGAGAGTATCACCCATGAAAGGTGTGAAAAGATTTGGGATGAAAAAGAAGCTTTCGCCAAGATATGTAGGGCCATACAAAATTTTGGAACAAAAAGGAAATATTGCGTATAAGTTACAACTACCACTAGAGATGAGTGCAACCTTTGATGTGTTCCATGTTTCTCAATTAAAGAAATGTCTTCGAGTACCTGAAGAAGCTATTGCACCCACCAATGTGCAGCTTCAATCGGATTTAACCTATGAAGAAAAGCCAATTCGAGTAGTAGAAGAGATAGAGAGAGTGACAAGGAGTAAGATTATTAAGTTCTATAAGGTGGTGTGGAACAATCATAGTGAACAAGATGCTACGTGGGAAAGAGAAGATTATCTACGAGAAGTTTATCCCGCTTTTTTCCAAGAATGGTAGGTCTTGCAAATCTCAGGACGAGATTTTTATAAGGGGGAGGGGCTGTAACACCTCGGGTATTAGCCTTGCATAACTTGACTCGCATAACATGAGCATGATCATCACGCATTCATAAACAAGCATTTTCAATTGAAACATTTGATTGAAACATTTGCAACAATTACTTGTTATCGCATGTTTCATTATCATATGCAACCTTTTCTTGTTATTTCATGTTTCCATGTGTATATGCATATGATCATGGATGAACACATATACTTGGTAGATGTGAGTCACAAAAACATATAACCACACTTGGGTTAGCAATTAGAACATTGTTCATGAAAGTTACTTTCCTTAATCAAGCCTTTAAGGCATGTTTCATGTGTTTGCCCTAACTAGCTCTATGAGTGACTACTACATAAAATGTTTGAGTGACCTTGCAAATTGCTTAAACATGCTTAGGATATCATTATGAACAACTTTGGTATTTAGGGCTAGGGCCAATTTGGTCATTTAGTCATGGTTTGAGTATGTATCATGATTTCAAAGTGACATGTTTGACTAAAGTTGAACTAGGTGCTAGGGACCTTGCATGGAGGGACCACTAAAGCAATGTTGTAGTGTTTGACATAAGGAACAACTTTGATTTTTGGGTCTTTGACTGATTCAGCTCCTAACATGTGTGAATTTGGATCACAAAAATCAGAGAAATCAACAATTTCAACACTTAGCAAATTTTGCTAAGTCATGAACACTGACAGCCGAACAAGCCAACCTTGAGCATGATTTTTCTCTATTTCTGTTGTGAATTAGAACAAGTGCTTTGAACAAGTATTGTAGCTGGTACATAGGTCTACAATTTCGGTTTAGGAAGTTTTGGCTAGAAGTCCACGGATTAAGAGTTTGTTCAACTTGAAAATCGACTGACAGGCGTCCCATTTCGATTTCTGTCGAACTGAATCGGCCAGCTCGGTGGCCGACCGGCTCAGAGCCTGTGCGCCGCGTGGTGGCCAGCCACAGCCGTGCATCACCGGTGCCCTGCCCAGCGTGGCAGAGCCAGGCCAGTGTGCGCCTTAACCTTCCCAGTGCCCGCCCGCACTCAGCCGCGCACCCCATTTGCTTCGCCTCGGTTTCCTTCTCGCCCGCAGCAGCAGCCGAGCTCCCGCAGCTCCGCCGTCGCCATAACCGTGCGCCTGCTCGCGTCTAGCCACTCCATCACCACCACAGCACTCCATCACCACCCTAGCAACCTACTACCTCCTCCCGTGCCTGCTGACAGTGCTTGGTAAGCCACCACAGCGCATACGAGCTCGCCGGAGTTCCGCTGTGAGCCCCGTCTCCGTGGCCACGTTGCCACCGTCCACCCTAGGCCGCGTTAGGGTGCTAGATAGCTCCGCCGCAGCTCGGTGATGCTCGGCGTAGCGTTCGTTCGAGCCACCATAGCCCCCATCAGCGTACCGCTGTTGTCCAACTCCGCTGTGCCGCCATGAGCGCCGCCGCCGTGCGTAGCCCCGACGAGAGGTCCCACCGAGTGGCTCAGTAGATTCGCTAGGTCACGTAGATCACGTAGTGAAGGTGACACCGCCGGTGAAGCTCGCCGTCGATGACCCATAGCCGCGCAGTGCCAAGCAGCGCCGCTGCTCTGTTTTGTCTCGATGACACGTGGGTCCAACTAATGTGTAGGCCCCACCGGTCAGCGACGGCAGTGTTGAGGGCTAGTTCAAAAATTCCAGATTCAAGTGTGATTTGTGATTTTTGTATCTTCAGTTTGGTAGCTCCTAAATTTGTGAAATAAATTTTGTAATGTTCATTAGGAAGTGTAGTATTTAGGAAAAATATGTTCTTGACTTGTACAGTAGAAATTTTTGGAGAATTAAATAGGGATTTGAAATGTGCTTTTGAATGCATTCAAATTTGTTTATTTTATATCTAGTGTTCCTTTGCTCCACAAATTATGAAATTTTTGTGGTAAGATATTCTTGTCATATATGAACTCTGGTAAAAATTTGAGGACCAGTGCATGGGTAGATTTATAGTTATAAATTTTTCTTTTATGAATAGTCAATCCTTGCATGAATTTTTATAAATTATTTATGAGTCCAAAATTCATGAAATTTGTTAGAGGTTATCCTAGTACCATATGGATGTTAAGAAAAATAGGAAATCTTTTGCTTGACACTTTTCAATAGGATTTTCCATTTATGCTATTTCAAGCCTTGCTTCCTTGTCAATTTTGTATAGAATGTTCTACTTAGTAAAATGACATGAAATTTTTATAGTAGTCCTTTGATAGCATTAGTAAGGCACTGTAAATTTTTGAGAATTTATGAAGTATATCTGATATATGTTTATTATTTAACCTAGATATCTAAATAAAATAATAAAGGCAATTAAATAAATAGTTTGGGCTTCACCATTATATTATCTTAAATGTATTTGGTATGCTTAAACTGTTGGTAGATTCTATGTTGTCAAATTTCGAATGATTACATGAAGTAGAAGTATTATTACTTTATATTGCATATTAAATAGTTTCCGGACTGCTTCTAGAATTTGATGAGTTGCATGTTGAAACTGATGTGTACTGTAGAAATGATTAATAACAAAGTTGTAGAGAATTTGATAAGGTTTCCAGAAAGTCTAGGATCACTATTTTTGGATTAGTAGAACTCCAGTTATGAGTGAAACAAGTAGCTACTGTTTGTGACATAGTCGATGCATTGTAGAAGTAGTTAAGTAATAATCGAGAAGAGATATGCACATACTCAATAAACATGATGCACTTGTTAACATATATGCATTCGTAATACTTATGCCATACTCATGCATCTAGGATCGAAGGAAGAGATCATGTTGCTGGAATTCGAAGAAGCAGAGGAAGGGAACCAGCAAGAGGATCCGCAAGCCGCAGCTCCCGAAGGCGTGGAGCAGAACCCTAAAGAGCTTCCGGAGTGTCCTGACCACCGCCCTACTTCCTTTCTGCGAGGCTAGCCCCGGAGCATTATAAGTCTCCCAGTAATTTACTAATGTTTACTTACGTACTTATGATTGATGCATTAGGTTATAAGAGTTGAATGAAACCACTTGATGCATATAAATTCCTTGTCCAGATATTAACCCTTTAACCGGTATAGGTCCAGGATCGAATATATGCTTAGCCATGCTTAGACCGGTAGAAGTCGGGTGATGTCCTATCACCTGCGAGATGTAGGTGGATACCGGAGCACGGTTGGCTATATCTGCTATCGTGGAACAGAACCATGAGGTAAAAGTAAATCGAGACCGGACGGGAAGTCGATAGAGAAGCAACAAGACATGGAGGTCTTGGGTGTGGATTTATCCTCGTCTGTGTCGATTAAGGACCGTACCGTTGTTGGCGCTTCTGACAAGATTGAACGCATGCCTCTCACTTAGCTGGCCGGATAACTCGTTCCGACCGCGAAGCCGAGTAATTCAACTCAGGCCGGGAACCATTCTGTTGTGCGCTCCTTCCGGGGAACGATCAGACTGAGCCCAAGGGCAGGCTTGGCCTGAGCATCCTGGCTTCTGGTGTTCTAGATTGTGCGGCGCAGTACGTACCCGCGAAATGTGTACCGGAGTTGTACCAAAGGTGACCTAAGGCTATCATGGCTGGTAGACCTGGGTTTATGTTAGGAATAAATTCCCAGCTGGTTGAAATCGATTTGAATCGCCGTCTCTCCCGGATAGTGAGAAACTTGGCTAGTCCCAACATCGTAGTAACTGTGTTATGAAACATGATGGTTCGGATGAATATGGAATTACAACACCTGCTATGGTTACTATTGTATGCTTGTAAATGATATACCACATGTTTGGCACAGGATAGTTGCTAATCTAGAAAGGAATAGTTATAATTAACTTGATAAAGGAATCATAATTGGACAATGGATCAATTGCCTTTTACGCAAAATGTTGTCAAGTTACGTCCACTTATATAGCCTTGCATAATCCTTGGAGTCATTTTATTTCTGGTTCATGACGGGTAAGTCTAGCTGAGTACCTTCTCGTACTCAGGGTTTATTTTTCCCATTGTTGTAGATGGCACTGTGTATCATGGGTATTGCAAGAGTTGCTTTTATCCCGCTGTGGATGAGGAGTAAGCCTTGGGCAGGCTTCTTTAGTAATTCCTATCCTTGCTTTTGTGGACCGTGATCTGGCTTGGCACTGTATCAAACTATGTTGGAAACTTTATCTTCGAACTTATTTGCTTCCGCTTTATTTATCAAACTCAGTTTGTAATAACTTTTATTCGTACTCTGATGATGAAAAGTATCTGTGAACTTTATGTAATATGTGGCATGTATGTTGAATCCTGTACGATCTTGGTTGTTGTAAATCATTTATCGAGACCCATCGTGGTACTCGACGGACTACCAGGTTTATATGAGTTCAAGTATGACAGTGCGACCGCTTGCGGATTGCCATTGTACTTGTATTCTTATAAATTGGTCGGTTCTACAACAGCCACGGTGGAGTCAAAGCAGTTGCGGCGGCGCTCTGACCGTGGCGTGGTGTGGTCAAATGGGGGTCCTCCGGTGGCTTTCGTCTACCTCGACCGTGAGCGTGGCGTGTTCCATGGCGAGGAGGAGCCAGCCAAGGTGGTGGCGTCACCTCTACCATGGTGATGCGGCCACAGTGGCTTCACCACGGCCGTGTTCGTGGCTGCGGTGTGTGTGCCCGTGCGTGCTCGCGTGCATGCTCGTGTGTGTGCTGCAACGCGTTCTCGTGCCGATTCGGCTCGACATTGCGCGTGGCGAGTGGCGGTGCAGGGTGTGTCCATGCGTGTAGGGCATCGCGTGTGTGGCTTGCGTTGGCGTGCTTGAGCTGGGACGGTTCGACATCGCCATGGTGTGCTTGGCGCGAGTGCGTGCGTCGATGTCCATGGGGCTAGGAGGAGGTCTCAACAGTGAGAGGCTCACCGTGCGGTGCTTGGCGGTGTTAGGTGGTGGTGCGGTGGTGAGGTGCTGCCTAGTGGTGGAAGCCGCATCGTCGGAGTAGGCGCTCGGGGCGGCGCTCCGAGCTTCGGTGGTCGACGACTCCGAGCTCCCTGCTTGCCTCCCTCCTCCGGGTCCTCCTCTCGGCCCTCTTCTCTTGGAGTGGTGCGGGCAACTGGGCCATCGAACGACAGCGGTGGGCTGAGGAACCCTAGTGCGCTCTGGGCGTCGTTTTATAGCCCCAAGCTCCAAAGCTCACCAATGGCGGGCAGGATCGTATGGCGATCGCGGCTCGGCGTGATCAAGTGGCCGAGGGTGCTCCTACTGTTGTTATTGCCTACAAGTGGGCTCCGCCTGGCAGCGAGGGTGCGTAGAGGATGCATCGCGGCCAAGGAAACACGAGACGGGGACACGACGGTGATGGGCGGGGCGCGCACGAGGGGGGGGGGGTAGGGTCACGCCGTGGGCGTGGCCCTGTCAGACTTGGTCGGTCCGACTGGCGTCCTCGAGCGCGTCCGATCGGTTGGTGGCGCGATCATGCGGCCAAGGTGGGTTGCGTGGAGCTCCCGCTCCCATCTCTGCCCTGTGGTCGGGGAAAGCAGGGGGCCGAGGTGGGTGATGACACCTGGGTCCCGCTTGGCAGCGGCTACGGTCGGGTGAAGGGCGTGCTGGCGTGGGTGTCCTGCTGGGCTGCCTTCGTGGGCCGGCTTGGCGGGCTGCAGCGCGTGCGCGGGGTGAAAGGCGGCGCGAGTTGGGCCGAACAGACTAGGCTGCGAGGCCTCCTTCCTTTTCCTTTTCTTTTTCTGTATGTTTCTCTTTTCTTTCTTTTGCTTCAATTCAAATTTAGTTAGAGTTTAAACTTGAGCTTTGAGTCATGTAGTGGGTCCCACAAGGTGTTTCAAATGGTGGTCAAAATACATCCCATATATTAGGGATTATTGGCTATTTTTGTTATACAAAAATAGTTGAAGTTTTTATATAGGGGTGTTTTATTCTTCCAACAAATAATTCATTATTTAGGGTTTATGATAAATATTAAGTAAGTTAATTAAACATCACATAAGGCAAAAGAATCCAAATCACAAGTGGGTTTAAGGATGCATGCATGATTTATTTATTTAGGAATTTAATTACACATGTGGCATAAAACCAAACTATGCTTATGATTTTAACTAGGGTTTGGCTTCTACATGTGTCACTCAACATCACATAGGGTTTAAACAAAAATTTTGTAGTTGTGATTTTTGGTATGTGGATTTTTGGGTTGTTACACCTGGATTCCTGTGCAGGCGCGCGCGCATGGGTGACGTCAGCAGGCAGTTCCAGCAGCAACGTCACCTCACGGCTCGTCGCATTGATGTGATGGGGCGAAGCTGGACTGCCCGACCATGCAAACGTATCAGTTGTCATGGGGCGTGGGGTGGTTCCACAGCCCCCAAACTATAGAAGACACAAGGGTGTGAGAGGGAAGGTTATCTGCTGCCTTCTGCGATCATGTACCTTCCCTCCCCAGATCTTCTCCTTCCATCGCAAAGCTTTTGCTCTTCACTCTACTGCGCCCTTTGCGCCACCGACGTCTCCCACGAGGACTATGACCACATAGTGGACGAAGTCATCCGTCGACCGTATGGCGCTCGACGAGCTGTGACTGAACGCGGTGATCCCGGAAACCGCCGACGTGATCGGGTGGTGTGGGACAGTCCCTGGGTACCCTGCAAGAAAGGGAGAAGATCTAGTCCGACTAAGAATTTCCACATGTAATTCTAGTAACATTGCTAACCTGTAATTCTACTAGGATTTTTACATTGTAACCGACTAGCAGACTTACCTCTTGGGCTATATAAAGGAGGACAGGGCTCCCTAGATCGATAGGCCATGACACACAATCATACCAATTAATCCAACGTAAAAGTTTACACACCGACTGGACGTAAAGGCTATTACTCGATTACGAGGGCTCGAACCAGTATAAATCGTTTGTCTCTTTGTGTTTACTATCAAGTTCTGCATACGCCGAAGCCCTCCGAACATCGTTCCAGGTAACCCAGTGATGAGTTACTGGTCATCAAACACCGACTGCTGGCGCGCTAGGTAGAGGCTTTCAGCGACTTTGAGATCGAGGGCTCGACAAACCTCAATTGCACCATGACTTTTGTCGACGATGGAATCAATCTACTACGGCGGCAACTCGGCGACCTCCCTTGCAGATCGACGTGTACATCATACCGTCATCTCGAGAAAGTCGCTGACGGCAGAATCCATCTACTACGGCGGAAAAAAAAAACTCTCAAGGATCGACATTCCTAGCGGGTTCGAGTACTCGCAGGCTACGACGCACACACGGTATCGCTGTTGGGCCGTAATGCGCCGAAAGAGTCCCGACACAACTCGTCGCGAGAGTCGGCTTCTTTTGGGCGTGGAGTCAAAGCCTAACGCAGCACCCAGCACGGCGCCCGCACGGGAGTCTACTCCGATCCGGCAAGCTTGGCTTTGGGTATTGCCACCGCCGCTACCGTATCGGGATCCATCAAAGATGCTAGGAGACTGAATCAGACTCGCATGGAGCCCTACACGCTGCCTCCGTGTCCTCAAAACGAGGAAGGAATCCAAATTCGCCAACGACGCTACTACGACGACATTAGCACCACGTGTGGGAAGGGAATCCCGGCTGGTTCGTACGCCAAAGTGGATATGCTCGCTGCTGGATGTTTTCTCCAATCAACGACAAGCAAATAAGCAAGGAATCTGTACGGGGCCATGCAAGCGACTATGTTTTTTTTTTAAAGCGACTAAGATTTGCATGCATACGAGTGCATCAGAACCGGCTCCTACACGAGACCAAGGCATCTGTCCGACTGCTTAAGCCGACTAGCCAAGCAAGCCAGTTGTCCGACTTCATCTAGCCGGAAGTGAGCAGTTCGATGGCATCAAGACGTCCAGGCTAAAAGCGAGTTGTCCGAGTGTCCGACTACCTCGAGCCACAAGCAAAACATCGAGTTGCCACGACCATGACGTCCATATACTTGATACTAAGGCTATATGATTACTCCACTCACCGTCAATCAAGCTAAGTCAAGCTTTAATATTTTTCTAAATATTCTTTAATCTTTATATATTTTTAGATATTATACAGGTGCCTCCGCAGCCATATCATAATTGTATTTCCAACTACTCATACAGCTCCGCGCTGGTAGTCGGAACTACACCTAATGGGTATATAACATGTGCTCCACGTGTTTTCTCTTTTTTCGCGCAGTGCCGATTGCTTGAGTCTTCTCTTAATGGTTGTAAAAATACTCGAGTAGTACGAACTCACATTTGTGACGCACTATTTACTCGCACGGCTCATATGGTTACGGTCATGAACCTTACGACCATACGCCGGAGATACAAGTGCTTACAAATACGGGATCAACTACTCGGACAATTTACACAGCCTAGCAAGATGAAGGCGTGGAAAATTTTACATACATTTCATAATACTAGGATCCGCTCTCAATCTATTATTTAACATGCAAGGTATCTGCTCCCAACTTAATATTCTGAATATTAATAACTATAAAATTTTGTATATTTATCCTACGGGCCAACACACATGTATCTTTCAAAAAGCTAAGGACAAGTCCACGTGCTGCATTTCAAGGGCGCAGTGTACCACGCTTAGCCTTTACAGTGCACACGACAATGTCAGCGGCGACTCGGTGTCTCTCAACATCTTGCATCGTGATATCCTTCGGTCGCCGACGATCTCGGACTCAGCGTCCCAAAACAACTCGTGGCTGCACGCAACAGAACTCAGAGTCCTGTGTCAACACGTCTCCCGTAAAATTTTACCGAGGAGCTTGCCTTCGGCGAGGACGGATGACACGTCAACACCCCGAGATCCATCGCGTCGTTGCATGCCTCAAACAGACACGAAGATTATAGGGACGGCGGCGGATGTCTTTGTGCTCGGCGTCCTTCATCACGTCTCCACGAGGTGACGGGGCACCACAACCCGACCATCAGCAGGCATCCAGCAACGAGGAAGGTCCCGGTGGAATTCTAGAGCTATCTATTCGGCGTCTCACCTGCTTAACAGGCCACTGTTAAAGCCTCCAAGGTGTCGGTCGACCATGCAAGCAAACAACGATGTATGAACACGTACAAGGCTACAATCCAACCGCACGAGGTGAGATTGGAATATCCAGGCCACCAGATCAGGAGACCTGCATGTACGGCCATACAAGTAAAGACCACTCAGCGTCGGCACCAACGGGCACCACGGGCACCAGCAGTAGCCAGCCAAGATCAATTTGGACAAGCGCCTCATCAAAGGCCAATGATGCACAGGAACCGGCGCGGCTGTGTTCACCCAGCGTCATCTAGCTTTGGTTTCTCCGGCAAGACCAACCAGTCCGTGTATTCCATACATATCGTCTCCAAAACGATCGTGTCCGCAGGCACCCTGGACTCACCTCAAACTACTGATCGGACTCCGCGTTAGCGACGGAGCACGGGTTGGACTCAAAGTCTGTGCCGAGCGCCCTGCACAACCGACGAGTGATCAATTCAAGCATCATTATGCAAGTCACGCAAGCTGATCAAGATGGGGGGGTACTCATGCACAGTAGCCATGTACGCTTGTCCTGGCTGATACGCGACGGCTCTCGACCCAGCATACAATGGCTCCGCCAGATTCCTACTACAGGGCATACAACCAAGAGTTGTTCACGTCTTGAACGGGTGGCCACGTTGCTACCTTATACCCGTTATAGAGATACGTCGACTACTCTGATAACTCATATTTCTGCGACTAATGTCACATCTATTTTACAAGGTATACTTCAACAAATAGCCATGCTGCTACTTTTTAACTATGAGATAGGCCGGCTATCCACGCTGCCACACGTCTCTCCGACTATAATGACGTCACCCAACACAGTAGTCTTAGCTACATACGCTGGATATTTGGCTATGTTGCCTCTTTACGAGATACACCAACTACTCAGTCGGCTCACATCTCTGCGGCTGGTGTATGCCGCTAAGGGACATTTAGTTAATGCTATCGCATGTCGTCCTGGGTAGGGTTGATGAGAACATGACCTCTATACATATGACCATGCTTGGAGAACCATATGGAGATCAAGGAGATCAGTGAGGGTGTCCTCAGCAAGAAGGAGGCCCGAAGCTCATCCGGTTCGAGTCACCAAGGTGGAGGCCCAAATCAAGTTCGAGTCCATCTCGGCCTCCAGGACCAGTCTGCCTTAAACTGGTCACCCAGGACACATCCAGACTCCGTTTTCGATGATCCACATATGGATGGAAAGCTAATTGGATAAGGAAGCCAACCCAATTGGTTTCACGTCAAAAGACCTTTGGAATCAACAGGAATCGTCAAAACAAGTCAGCGTCCAGAATCTGTCAGGGTGCTGCGACACCATGTTTTGGTCTGTTGGACCGTGTATCGTGTTTGGGCCCATTAGGGGGCGCGTCCAGGAGGTGACGTCCAAGACTTTATAAATAGCAGCCGTCGCTCTCCTTAGGGTTTGGGTTTTGTTTAGTTCTTGATTTCCTCGTGAAACAGACATCGTTTTACTGCAACTGTCGCCGCCAAGGCCGCTTGCTGTGAACCAGGGCCCCAGTTCTTTATCTTGTTCGCCTGTGGCGATTAGTTCTTTCGAATAAAGACTTGAACTCCTTCTCGTTATCATAAGCCTCATATTTATTTGCAATTTCAGATTGCGTTCATCCCGTTCTTGCTTGTGTTCTCGATTCGCTTGTAGGAAAGCCTTCTCGGCGAGGTCAATCGCGTTCGCGTGGTTGATAACTAACGGAGCAGTGGTGTAATGGTTGCGGGGGTCTGAATCAGTATTGGTTCGAAGCCTAGACCGTGAACGTCGAGTCTCCACCAATCGACACTATCATACCTTTCGGAAGATCGGGCCTAGTCTACATCAAGTGGTATCAGAGACCTTGTTGCCCGTTAGGTATAACTTTATTTCCCCCTTTAGATTATTACTGTTTTTGTGTTACCTATACTCCATAAAAAGCAAAAAAAAACACCGCTACATATTCCCTATCCTATAGCTTTATTGTGCCGTGCAATTTCGTCTCTGTTTCGTGTTGTTGAGTTTGTGCCCTAGGTCAAGTTCTTGTTGCTGGTTTTAGATCGTTTTTTAGTCCAGTTTGTGTTTTCCCCTTTATTTTTCATCATAATCTGTGAACATCTCTGAGTCTTGTTGAGTTTCCTTTGTATTCATCAAACCCTAGTCCACGCCATATTATTTGTTACACTTGTCTTCACTGTTTCCATCAAATTCTTGTCGCCGTGACCAATTTTACGCGCATTGTTCCTGTTTTGTCCTCTAATTCGAAGTTCGATTTTAAAACTGGTCTAGTTTTTGCATATGAACTCGGATTTTGACGTTCCATATATCAAAATCGATCAGAAAAAAATTTCGGATCCGTCTATCCCCAGGCTTGCCGGGGCTAGAGATTTTTATTTTGGTCAAAAAGTGGTCACAAGATCCTCTTTTCGTGGTCACAAGGTCTTTGTCGATTTTGAGCACGTCTTCTGAAAATTCCACAGGCCACGTCTTTCACTTATTTAAGCTCATATTTTCTGTGGTTACTTCTTTTGTGCTCCTAAGTGAAGAAAAAAATAAAAAAAGAAAAAGTCAAAGAATCCCAAAAAAATAACGACAGCCAAAAAATAGAGAAAAAAAAGAGGGGCAAAAGTGGAACAATATCTAGAGGAGCACATAGAGAGCACCATTTGAGCTGTGTTTGCATGTGCTGATTTCTACCTTGTTCCTAATCATATTCTTGCTGTTCACATCACTCGATACATCTGATACTTGGAACGTGAGTAGGCCAGCAACTAAGACAAGTACTTGGGATACTTATTCAGCTTTGCTATTCAGTTGTGAATTTTGCTATTCCTTGCTACTATATTGTGCCTGTTCAAGCTCCACTTTCTTCTAACCAAGTACAGGTTCGTCTTGCAACTGTTACACTCAAGCTACAACGATATCACAATCACCGACCGATTGCACCGCCTGTTGCTTTAGTAAGAACACTTATAAGACCATGGTAAGACGCTTTAGAGTTGAGTGTCTTGTTTTTCCTTGTCCACAACCTAAGTAGTTGGTAGGGATAATACTTTTGTGTTGTCTTTTGCTATCTTCTAACAATGACAGGTTGTTCGTATCCACCGACTTATGATGGTATATGTGCTAATGAGTAAATGGAGTGAGAAATTGCCATCGATAACATATTTGCTACTTGCTTTATGTGTCCAAGGAGGAAGGTAAAAAATGCAGTTAGTGTTTTACGACATTCTGCTTTATCTTAGTGGGAGTCTTTAGATCCTTCTGATAAGCCTCAAACTTGGAATGATATGAAACTTCTTATGCGAGAAACCTTTGTTAATCCACCTCCTGTTTTGACTTCATATGATGAGGTGCACCATTTAGAGGAAGAGTCTGTTATTATTCCTCCTGCTATGCCTAACCTTTTGCAGGACAATGTAGAAAAGAGCGAGGATGACGTGATAGAAAATGAGAAGCTCACATCCTCATGTGAAAATTCAGAACCATCAACTATTACCCCTGCTGAACATGAGAGCAAAGGTAATGCCTATGATGCTAAACTCACAGAAGGTGAGAGTTATCTTGATGTGCTGAATTTTTCCACCAATCATGCTATGAAAGAGCAAATTTTAGTGGAGCATTCGCTTGATTTACCTTTGTCATAAGATGATTTGCTTGATGTTTCTTGTGACGAAGATGACTTGCATGATGATATTTATGTTATACCCATGCTATCATTGAAGAATGATCACGCTATATGTGTGCTGAAAATGAGCACTTGTGCTGAAAATAGACTTGTTATTCATAATGCTAGTGAAGTTGATGAGCTGAAATTGTTGTCTTCTTTAAATACTTTGGGTTACATTAAATTTGATGTTTCGTGTAATCTTAGTTCTTTAGAGGAGAAACTTTATGCATATGCTGATTTGTCATGGTTCTCTTGACATACATATCATGTTTTTGGTAAATATAACAACCAAGGGCAATATTTGATACAACGAGTTTACATTTGTACAAATCCAAATTCTCCTTTAGTTGTGCAAATTAATGATCAACTAGAGGACAGTAAAATCAACACTGTTGTTATGCCATATTCCTCTAGTTTTGCTTTTCGAACACAAGTGGAATCCAAAGAAAGGGAGCATATATTTCTTATTAGTACTAATCTTTTGCAGGATAGTATTGGCAAAGATCATGTGTATTTCAATCGAGCAGACTACATATCTGTAGGACAAGACATGCTACAAACCTGGACATGTGGTCATATTCTTTCTCACAATATTGTCCATTCTCATTATTTTGGAAACCTCGTTTGTCCTCATGTTGTGCAGGATCGACTTCAAACAAAATCGACGCTGAGGATGGCTTTTTGTCAAGAAAGGGAGGATGATGAGGATATGACCTCTATACATATGACCATGCTTGGAGAACCATATGGAGACTAAGGAGATCAGTGAGGGTGTCCTCAGCAAGAAGGAGGCCCGAAGCTCATCCGGTTCGAGTCACCAAGGTGGAGGCCCAAATCAAGTTCGAGTACATCTCGACCTCCATGACTAGTATACCTTAAACTGGTCACCCAGGACGCATCCGGACTCCATTTTCTATGATCCATATATGGATGGAAAGCTAATTAGATAAGGAAGCCAACCCAATTTGTTTCACGTCAAAAGGGCTTCAAAATCAACAGGAATCGTCGAAACAAGCTAGCGTCCAGAATCTGCCAGGGTGCTGCGACCCCGTGTTTTGGTCCGTTGGACCGTGTATCGTGTTTGGGCCCATTAGGGGGCGCGTCCAGGGGGGTGACGCCCAAGACTCTATAAATAGCAGCCGTCGCTCTCCTTAGGGTTTGGGTTTTGTTTAGTTCTTGATTTCCTCATGAAACAGGTATCGTTTTGCTGCAACTGTCGCTGTCAAGGCCGCTTGCTGTGAACCAGGGCCACAGTTCTTGATCTTGTTCGCCTGTGGCGATTAGTCCTTTCAAATAAAGACTTGAACTCCTTCTCGTTATCATAAGCCTCATATTTATTTGCTATTTCAGATTACGTTCATCCTGTTCTTGCTTGTGTTCTCGATTCGCTTGCAGAAAAGCCTTCTCGGCGAGGTCAATCGCGTTCGCGTGGTTGATAACCAACGGAGCAGTGGTGTAACGGTTGTGGGGGTCCGAATCAGTCTTGGTTCGAAGCCTAGACCGTGAACGTCGAGTCTCCACCAATCGACGCTATCATACCTTTCGGAAGATCGGGCCTAGTCTACATCAAGCAAGACTGATTCGGACCCCCGTAACCGTTACACCGCTGCTCCGTTGGTTATCAACCACGCGAACGCGATTGACCTCACCAAGAAGGCTTTTCTGCAAGCGAATCAAGAACACAAGCAAGAACGGGATGAACGTAATCTGAAATTGCAAATAAATATGAGGCTTATGATAACGAGAAGGAGTTCAAGTCTTTATTTGAAAGGATTAATCGCTACAGGCGAACAAGATCAAGAACGGGGGCCCTGGTTCACAACAAGCGGCCTTGGCGGCGACAGTTGCAGCAAAATGATGTCTGTTTCACGAGAAAATCAAGAACTAAACAAAACTTAAACCTTACGGAGAGCGACGGCTGCTATTTATAGAGTCTTAGGCGTCACCCCCCTGGACACGCCCCCTAATGGGCCCAAACACGATACACGGTCCAACGGACCAAAACACGGTGTCGCAGCACCCTGACAGATTTTGGACGCTGACTTGTTTCGACGATTTCCGTTGATTCCGAAGGTCTTTTGACATGAAACCAATTGGGTTGGCTTCCTTATCCAATTAGCTTTCCATTCATATGTAGATCATCGAAAACGGAGTCCGGATGCGTTCTAGGTGACCAGTTTAAGGCAGACTGGTCCTGGAGGCCGAGATGGACTCGAACTTGATTTGGGCCTCCACCTTGGTGACTTGAACCGGATGAGCTTCGGGCCTCCTTCTTGCTGAGGACACCCTTGCTGATCTCCTTGGTCTCCATATGGTTCTCCAAGCATGGTCATATGTATAGAGGTCATGTCCTCATCAAGGGTGATTCCTGGAGGCAAGGTACCTGATTCGTTGGCTACGGACAGGATACTAATAGTGAACAATTGCTACAAAGGCCTCTTGAACAAGTGACGTTGCGCACTTAACATCGATGGAAGGGTCCAACATAGTTTCTAGCAACTATAGTGACTACGTCGACCACGTTTTACTCGGATAACACCATCTTATGCGCCTACTAGGCCTAACAAGACGATATAGTACACATCCGATATGTACATGCTACGGTCTTCATAAAGACTAACAGTGTACCTTTTAAACAAAGGTTATATGACAAGCCAACGCTCTGGGGCACTCGGCTTACTAACAGACTAACATAATTTATTGACGATTCAACAGTCTTACATTGTCTACAGGCTACATGCTAGCCTACGACAGACTTAACTGATAAGCAAAGGTGGAAACTATCTTTTCAATGTTCCTCTCACGGACGTCAACATAAAAGCAGTCATCAAGTCTTTTGACCTACAGTGCTGATACACGCACTCGGACAGACTCATCTTTCACGACTCTGAAGTCTGTCGAGACACTTGGTCAACTACATCCACCCCTCAAGTGTTCAATAATACGCTTACAATCGACTCGTCCTAAATAAATCAAATCAGGACACGGTCACCAAAATTCGACTCGTCCTAAGTCAGACAGGACGCGGACGACTACGCAGACACGACGATCGGCGCTCCGCACATCAGTTACAGGCCAGCATGAGACACGGAGACAAAGATCTATTATTACAATCAGCAAGATGATTACCAATATGAGCATGCACGTACATGCTTATGTGTGCTTCTGTTGCTCACAAGCAAGCAAATCAAAAGAGAATGCACCGGTCGTGGAGACATGCAAGCTAGTCGGCTTGCACCTACAAGACATACACGAACGAAGCAACTCGGCGAAGAAACGACGGCGACGAGTACTCTGGCCGGCAGCGAAGACGGCTGCCCATGTACTGCTCCTACGCCTTCGCTGATCGCGAACCGTTAAGCAAGCCGCCAGCAATCTGTCCGAGCTGGAGGCGAGCCGTCTCAGCCATGAGCGAGCCGAGCAGCAAGCCATCCGAACTGCAAACCAGTAGCAATTAAGAAGCATGTATATGCTAAGAAGCCTTGCGAGCTAGCAGGATGCTACTGTGCAATGGTTCCTACAAGCAAGCCGTTTCAATCCAAGCCCCGATGGCCACTCTGAATCTCCAGGACGGCGGGCACAACACTAGATAACCTCGAGAAGAAGCATCGGCACCAATGGCATGCAAGATTATCAAGGCAGCATGCAGGACACACACGTGCGCTAATTCTAGAAGCTAGAAGCCACTTCTTCCTGTCCACGACTGCTTAACAACGAGTCACCGAAAGGGCTACGTCAAGACCGATGCACCGTACCGTCAGAACTCCGACAACTAGCTCACTCAGGCGTGACTTCTCGGTGACTATATCGACTACTGCCAACAACTTCACTGCGATTGCTCGATGACTACTTCAACTACTCGGACCTAACGCACCAGTCGGGGACGGGTTCCGAGTACTCGGCGGTGCAACTGTTCTGCACTTCATCCAACATGCAAGATGACGAACATACTTGCTAGCAATTGAGAGATTTCAATTGCACATACTTACACGCTCTCACGTACATAATCACCCTGCTACTCGGATACCACGCCACTAAGCTCGGAGGCTCGGTTATTATCATGGCCTACTCAGCTTCACTCCAAGTACGCGGGCTCGGATTTAAGGATGGAAGACCAAATTTTGAAGCATTCAACCACTCAGCGACAAGCGGTCAATGATCCTTGTCTTCGAGAGATTACTCGGCTACACCCTTGAGGACGTCTACAAGATCCTATAATCAACTATCGAGTAGTCGGATTATAGGCTTAGGGGCTGCGGGATATATATCCTCAGAGGATGCATTCAAAAGTCTTCAAAAAGGAATTGAAGACAAGACCCTCCAACTCACTGTTCCAAATAGCAAGAGGCTCGGGGACTACACTAAGTGAGTGCACTTTTTCAAAAATTACACACCACTCGAAGATTTCAAGAAGCACTACATGATTTCACTCAAGAAAGCACTCGGACAACGCTTGTTTCTACTCGGTAAGACCTGGAGAAACAAGAAGGCTTCCAAGTTCAACCATACAGTGTTTGGGGGATTGTGGGACATAGTCCCCGGGTACCCCGCAAGAAAGGGAGAAGATCTAGTCCGACTAAAAATTCTCCACATGTAATTCTAGTAACATTACTACCATGTAATTATAATAGGACTCTTACATTATAACCGACTAGGAGACTTACCTCCTAGACTATATAAAGGAGAATAGGGCTCCCTAGATCGATAGGCTATGACACACAATCATACCAATTAATCCAACGCAAAAGGTATGTCTGTATTAACTTTTGTTGAACTTTGTATTAATTCAGTTAAACTCTGTTGAGCTTGGTGTAGCTCAGGTCCTTTGGACATTTGGTAACTGGTTTTTAGCCCCTGTTGGTTGCTTTTGCCTGCAGATTTCTTTCTGGTTCTCTTTCTGATCTGTAATATACTAACGGTGTTCATCCTTTTCGATCGGAGGACGTGGGTGTATAGATGTTGAATTCTTTTTGATAAAATTTGTTGAACTTGAAAGAACCATGCAGCAAGGAGTTGATCTGAACAAGTCTCGCCTCGATCTAATGCATAACGTGGTGCACTATAGCTGTTGACTTTTACTGCAAACGTAAGAAAGTGCGTCCGCTGTGTATTTGATCTCATAGGACAGTATAAAGTGTCGTAGCAATTAGTCTACCCCTCGACTGCTATGATTGCTTAGATTGGAGTGAAATAAGTACAGAAAAGGCCTATCACAACCGCACTAGGCATTCAAGTGTCAAGCGTGTCATGGTGGTTTGAGGATCTCGATTGATATTTATTCTAACCAAAATCATGCTTACAGATGGCAACTAGTTGCCATACCACGAATGTGTACTCTACAACAAACAAACACAACTTTTCCCCTGACCACATCCCTCTAGTGTATTAGATGAAATGACGTTTACATATTTTTTGTAAACTGTATGCTCGCCTGATAGTCCGAGCAGTGTAAATTTGAACGGGCTAGACATGTAACTCTTGTACAGCTATGAGTAGAACTTTTGCCTAATCGACCGTGGTACAAACAGGAGCAGCTTCAAACATAGCTGAGGGAGTGCAGACGATCAGAACCTATAAAACCATGTAGCCATCTCTAGCTAGTTGCTGCCCCTCAGTTGCTGCGAGCCTACGACTGCTTGGATTGTACTGCACTATGCCACTGTATACTTCACCGGATGACAGAAGGTCCAATCCGTCTAAAATATTCACTACTCGAATACTGGTAATGATGAACGTGGTGCACTCATGTCAGAAGCCTGTTCTAGCCTGGTTTCCCTATGTGTACAAAGTCTGGCCTCACTCCCATTGTTTGACTCCCCCGTTGCATTGCCACAAAAGTCGTTGCGAGTTCCCACGCTAGTTCGCAGAGGGTATTTCAAGAACTCCTACTGTAGCCCTTGCTCAGCAGCCTCCCTCACCTCCTCCTTAATCAACCTATGTTGCACCACACAGTCTCTCTAGCCCTCTGGCTTGCCACCGTCCACACGCCGTAGCTTTATCCATGCTGGCAATCATGTCACTGACGGCGCTCCCTACCAAGGTGCAAATTGTAATCGCCGACCACCTCGCTGCGACCTCATAGCGGCCCATGGCCGACCTCCGTAGCCTATGGGCGACCTACTCATCCATGCGCTGCATCTGCGGTGACCCCGCTGTCGATCGGCGTCTGGCACTGGATCGGTTCAGATGCGGGAGGACGTGGGATGACCCTATCGACTACGAAGCCCTCCTTGCTAGCCTGACCCAAGTAGGCAACCCGAAGGCTTGCTTCCTCATTGGGATACAAACTGTATTCATAGAAAAGCATAGCCCCCAGCCATGCCTCGATGATCTCGCCCACACCGCTGATGGAGGGCACAATCTGGTGGCCTATCTGGTCGCCCTATTGCTCTATAGGCACAATGGCGATGCCGGTGATGATGACACTGCGAGCCGGTACATAAGACCGGTTGAGGGCGAGGAAGTATCACGAGCGGCGACAGCGGGCGGTGGTGGCGGACCAACGAGTAGGTGGATAAGCAACAAGGGGTGTGTGCTATGCCACCTTCCGGCCACTGAGGTGATCCTCTGAATGACGTGGGGCAAGTTGTCACTGCCGCCACCGACACAGGTGCGCGGTGATCTTCTGTGCGCAGGCGGCGTCTGCAGCTATGTAGACGGATGGGAAAGAAGGGCTCTGTATTGCAGCAAGGACTATAGGCTTTGCCAAGAAATTGATTTTTTGAATGGGAAATTGGAATAAGAAACTAGTAATTCATTCTTTTCAAATGTAGTGTATTCTGGCATTTGAAATTTGTCCTCAAATATAGTGTATTCTGCACCTTTTGATTTCCTGTTGCTTTTGCTTTTATGTTGTTTTGTTTCAATTATATTTGTTTCCTTTACAGATTCAACGAAAATACTAGTATGAACCAGGTTTCCCTGTATAACGTGAGATGTGTCCGGCCCAATGAGATTTACAATGCTCTGACTTTCTTATGTGTGCAGTAAACTTTGAATAGCTATGTGTCTCTTCCGTTAGGCATTAGATCAACGGAAGACTTGATTGGATGAATTCCGTTATGCATATTTACCATACTACAGATTAGAAAGAGAACTAGCAAGAAACTAGCAGGCAAACTAACTAACAAGGGCTAGAAAATGGCTACCAAATGACTGAAGGACCTGAATTACACTACAATCAATAGAGTTTAACCCACGTAATCGCTATGTCTGTGTTAACTTTTGTTGAACTTTGTATTAGGTGGGTTAAATTCTGTCTAGCCCTTGTTGGTTGCTTTTGCTTGTGGTTCTCTTTCTGATCTGTAGTATACTAATGGTGTTTGCCCTTTCTGATCGAAGGACATGGGCGTATAGATGTTGAAATTTTCTAGAGCCTAAGACAGTCCGACCCTAGGAAATATAGAAAGTCCAGATCAATGCGAGTCGATCTATAATGAAATATAGTGATGGCAACTATAAGGGGCCATCCAACTAGTCCAAAGAACCCAACAATTAGTTTAGGATACAAACATGTATGGACTATTAAACAACTAATTGACTAATTTTTAGCCATGGCTAACTAGTCTTAGTCCATCTAAACAAGGCCTAAGACAGTCCGATACTAAGAAATCTTGATAGGCCAGATAATACTTTTGATGAAATAATAAAATACAGATGGTGTCAATTCTTGCATCGAGTTCACCGCCTCCATCCGCCGTTTGTCTTGCGCACCTCCACTATGAGCTTAGCTTCATTATCCTTTAGCTCCTCCTTTTGTTCCTCCAGCTCCTCCTCCTCGTCATCGTCATTACTACAGGTGGCCATGTGGATCATGCTAAAGAAGCAAGTGTCGCTGACATTGAGGTTGTTGTCAACACAGAAGGCGCCCCACCCGTACTTGAATGACACTCGCCAGACTTTGTTCGTGAAGGTCCTCTCCAAGCCCACGCACTAGGACTGCCTAGCCATCTACAATTCGACAATGCACCACTGCTTGTAGTCGTGCACTTGCTTGAAATCCACTGGCACGTTCTTTGCCTTGCACAAAAAAGACTGATGACAAAGAGGACAATGGTAACTTGCGACATCATCGGTACGTTATGTGTCTCATGCGAGTGTTCACTAATACTTCGCTTTGAGGTGGTACTTCTTCAGGATCACTACAAAACTCCTTGGCTCTGTGATGGGTAGGGAGAGCTTATTACCGCCGGCCTCAAAGTCTTGCGGGTACTGCTTGTGGCAGTTGGTAATGTCGAAGACCTTGACGCTAATCTGTGACCGACCGTCATTCCGCAATACAAGAGAGTACCCATCTCGGAGGTTGAGGGTGCGGGCAAAGTGACTCCATCCCCAGCTGAGGTACAAGTGGCCGCCATCAGTGACGTTGGGGAACACCTCCACCTTCCACCAGGCTAGGCTCTGCTCGTCGTCCAGACAAAGCTCGAGTTTCTAGAGACCTTCGACGGCCTGAGCAATCATAGCCGGTAGTTTCTGCATTCATAAAGATCGACATAGCCTGATAGAGGGACAAGTTTATTCCCGATGGCAAACCCCAGTAGATTGGATTTAGCAAAAAGAAAATAGGCACTTATCAATTTTTCTACATACATTCCAGGATGAAGGATCTTCAAGCACTCCAGGTTGCTCTATCTAGGTCCTACCATGTCTTCTTGCAGCCCCGCTGTGCCAACTAGGGAACTTGACAATCTTGAGGAATCCTTGTTGATATATCTCTGTTATCGTTCCCCTCTCGTGGGTGGCTTTCTTTTTCTGTGTTTCTAGTGTTGTCACAAACGTAAGGAGTGCATGTACTGATGGGACATCAGTGGAGGAGCTAACATGTAGTAAAAACTAGCGTCGAGGCTCACGCCATCTCATCAGCATAAATGGAGGAGACGTCCTCTATTTTGATCAGTGTACGGTTGGGAACATCATGCTCCTACATCTCCGATTGAACACGCCATCTGTGGTGTGACAGGTTGTGATTCCCCAGGGAGCGCGATGGTACCCGAGGCGATGCACACCAGTAGGAAAAAATCTTTTTCTAGCCTTGCCCTAGAGTCCCTGTGATGGTCTAAGCATTGTAAATCTGACTGAGCCGAACACACCTTCAGTCTGCCCCTTGACTACTGTGTCTGCTTACATTTGAATCAAATAAGTATAGAAAAAACATAGCACAACCGCACCAGACATTCAAGTCTCAAGCATGTCAAAAGCTCCTTTTCTTGAATCACTTCTTGTGTCTAGCTTTCCTGATGCATTCGCTTCACTCTCATAGTTTACCGTGCTCGCAAGAAAGTCTGAAATATGGCACATTTGATCTCGTTAGACACTATATAGTACAGAACATGAGTAAAACTATTGCCTAAGGCGTGAACTCGGTCACAACATTTGTATAAGTTATAGTAGTAGTCATGAGTGGCTTTGATCTGTGTTGAACCTAACTTAGCTTATTTTTGTGTATCTGATAAGATTTGTTGAACTTGCAAGAACCATGCATCAAGGATTATTTTTATTCAGAAATTTTATACTTTATAGGATCACACAAGGTCCGGCCGTCTGAAATCTTGACTACCCAAATGATGTGCTCTTGCATTCCCGTGCAGGCATGTGCGCGTGGGTGGTGTTAGTAGCCTATTGCAGCAGGGGACGTCGCCTCTTGGCCCGTCGCATTGCCGTGATGGGGCAAAGCCCCGACGCCCACCCACACAAATGTCTCGGTTGTAGGGTGGTCGATGGCCCCCAAACCTATAGCAGCAGAGATAAGGGGTGAGAGGAAAGGTTACACCTGCTGCCTTCTCTCTCTAGAGCTCCTGATTCCATCCCAAAGCTTTTGCCTTCCACCCTACTACACCACCGATGCCTCCTGCCAGGACCATGGCGGAGCAGACGAGGTCGTCTATTGATGTGGAGTCCCTAGAGGCCTTCGATGCCTACAACCCTCCACCGACAGACGAATATCTCATTGGCCTACTCTCTAACCCATCCCTTTAGAGGTGGATCATCACCACTCTTCATGTTCTTTATGTTCATTTAACCAGAGTATGCGAGCAATGCTCACACTTGTATTTGTGTTCATTCTGTTTAATTTAGCTAGTATTTGGAATTTGCCTACTATCTCAACAGGTGATCGTGGGCATGATGGCGTCCCAAGCCTTGTTGGGTTCTTCGTCCATGGTCGCACTTGGAAAGCGGACCCACGAGGCAGCCACCCACAATTTTGTGCCATGCTACACCGGTCAGATCAGTAAAAGTCGTTTGCCTTCTCAATCAGATCGCTCTCCCCTTATCCTATATGGCCTTGAACTTGGCTTGCATTGTGCAGCACTTCCTCCATGGCGGCACCATCCTTGGTCATGGGGCTTTCCCCCAGTGGTGCCAGAGAGTCATCCCATCACTGCTTGCCACCGCCGAGCCAATCTGTCCCTGCACAACCCTCTAGTTCTGAAGTGGGCGAATCCTCAGAAGAGCGTGAGTCCTCAGACGACATAGACTACCATCAATTATTGAAGGATTACTACGAGGTCCAAGCGGTTTTGTCATCGACCAGGCTAAACGCCGGGATGCTGCGCGATGAGTTGGACGCCGCACGCGACGCACTTCAAGCTTCTAAGAATCTGGCCTTCCAAGCGCGAGGAATTGGAGATCACCAATGAGTAGGCCCAACACATGATAAACCTTACTTTGGTACTGAGCACGTGGGTCGACACCCTATAGTAGTCCGTGCTAGCCGCCTGTAATGCGGCCTTCCCCGTTGGAAAAGTGGATAATCTATTCGCCATAGAGGAGCACCTCCAAGCCCTATCGACCCGCCTTTGAGCCATGGTGACCGAAGTCGTTCACCAGGGGGATGCCATGGCGCTGGCTGCTGCCCAGCTTCAGATTGGCATAGTGGTGAACCTCGGAGTGGCGGAGCAGGGTTTTCTACCACGTTCGATGGATGATGACATCGCCTATCTGATCAAGAGTTTCGAGCCGGCCACCAATGCTGTCTTACCAAAGATGGACGTGGATGAGATCCTGCATGCCAACCTCGACCCTTGATCTGTGGGACATATCAGTAGTATTAGTAGTCATGAATAAGTTTGATCTGTCGGACATCCTTGCAAAATATGTGAACTCTTATTTGCATGTTGGTGTTAACTTTTGTTGAACTTTGTATCATGCCTTGTTTGGATGCATGTGTATCCACATCAATCCACATGTGTTAGAGTAGAGTGGAATGGAATTTAGTTTAATTCCTCTCCAATCCACTTCAACACATCTAGATTGAGATGAATACATGGACATCCTTGTTTGGATGCATGTGTATCCACTTCAATCCACATGTGTTGGAGTGGAATGAAATGGAATTTAGTTTAATTCCACTCCAATCCACTTCAACACATGTGGATTGAGATGAATACAGGTGCATCCAAACAAGGCCTTAGGTGGGTTATACTCTATTGAGCGTGGTGTAGCTCAGGTCCTTTGGTTATATTGTAGCTGGTTTGTAGGCCCTGTTGGTTGCTTTTCGCTGTAGATTTCTTTCTAGTTGTCTTTGATCTGATCTGTAATATGCTAAACATTCATGAGTGTCTTTGATCTCTATTGAAGCCAACTCGTGTCTTTGATAAAATTTGTTGAACTTGAAAGAACCTTGCAGCGAGGAGCAAGTCTCGCCTTAGTCTAATGCAGAGCAGAAGAGCCATTGGTGTTGAAATGTTATTGCACACGTAAGAAAGTCCGACTGCAAGTCTTGCCTTAGTCTAGCAGAGCAGAGGAGTCATTGGTGTTGAAATGTTATTGCACACATAAGAAAGTCTAACCTCTATACATTTGAACGCGTCTGACAGTATCCTCCATAGTTTTCCTCTTCTTCCTATAATGCTTGTTACTGTATCGTTTACAATTTTAAGTTTGGCTAACTTAATAGTAGCGTTGCCTAGTAGTACAATATGCAGGTGCATTGTAGTGCTTTTAAAGTGTCATTTTTGTGTATTTTGGAGTGCCCTCATTAGCATACCCCATGTACCCATGACATTAGAAATTAATATAAGTATTCTACTATAGCTGAATTAATGGATGAAATGGCGATGGGAGCTATAACACCACCATAACACATGTGCACACCAAACAAATAATTCAATTTGTAAATAAAACAAAGATGACACAATAGTTTAGCTGAAATAATGACAACATCCATCATTGAGGAAATTAACATGTTCATAGACAAGCAAATAATATTGGTCCATTTAAAATGCATGACAAAGAGATACATCAAATGCAGCTTTATTTACTGTTCTGCTAATGAATCCAAGAACAAGGGAATATAAGGAAGATAGAATGGTCTACAGATGAACTCTTTTTTAACGGTACGTCTATGATATCAAAAAACATGGGCAGGGATGACATGAACACTTATGCGGTCCATGTCATATGCGATGATTGTTCCATCCTCCCCAACAAAGCAAATCAAATTCCATTCTGGGTGAACAATAATCACTCTGTCCTCATTAACAAAATCTAGAAAACCAAATCTAATATTAATCCTTTCAAACAGGATTCGTATGGTGACCGTATGCTTCAATGTCCAATTATCAGTACCATAGTCTTCAAGGATCTAGATTGAAAGCTTGGAATCCTTGGGACCACCAACAGTACATACACACAAGTGACCGTGAGCTTGATGCACGGAGTGTTAAAGACCACTAGGCCCATCAATTTTCCTCTGGTGTTTCCCTCCATATCCACAACAAGTATCATATGGTACTCCCTAGAGCGCCCCATAATGTGTAGACAACCATTAAGAAACACACTTGGTTGTTTGTAAAATGTCACATCAGTATGCTCGCCCCATTCAGATTCCTTATAGATCCATGCTACAGTTTGAGATGAGTAGATCTCCACACCTGCATACACAGCATTGACATCCACATATTCAATCACATGGAAGTGCGAGGAGGCTGTTGGATCGAATGCCAAGCGAGCCTCACTAATAGCATGGCCAACATCATGGGTGCTAGGTGGTAGAACTTTAAACTTCTAGGTAATTGGATTACAGATGACATAGCGGTATCCATCAGCCCTAAGGCATCAACATAGGATGAGGCTGTTGCAGCAATCTGAGACAACTACATTTCGATGTTGAAAGGCAAGAATTTCAATGAGCGGGGGCGTACACCACGAACGACGTTGGTGAAGTTTCGATTGGCGTCCTCACTATCGTAGAAGAAGCTGACCATAGTCTGGGGGCAACTTCTTATGGTTGTTCAGGTTCGAGATGAGGTTTTTCTAGGAGCAACTGACACATTTACAGTAGACCAAGGAGCAGGTGGAGAGGTGGCATAGGATCTAAAAAATGACATAGTACAATGAGAGCTTCCGTAGTGATCTCTGAAGAGGAAAATAATCCAACAAAGATCCATCAATGAAGTCCACAACTCATACCAAAGTGCAACTTTAACAACCATTAACAATTTTCATGGTATGACCTCATGTAAATTTAGACTAGCACCACATAGATATATATAACTCAAACTAGAGTAGCAGTTGATGGAGCTGTAACCATTACAATTTCAACAGTTAATTGAGCTTCCTTAGTTTTCACAAGTAGAATGTTAGTGAACAAGTGGTAGTGATCATCATTGGCATCAGTAGCAATATCTGCAGCTTAAACATTATTGGCCCCAGTGATGTGAATGATGGACACAAAGCATTGATTTGCTTTTGATGCCTTCCTCTTGTTTGGAACCAAATAGATAACTTGGTTGTCAACAAGGAGAAGACACAAAAAGCAAACATATGAGCTGCATCGTAATACATCTAACAACCATGTAGACATCATTGGCACAAAAATGTGGCCTCTGATATGTTAAAAGTTCAAAATACCATAAGGACTCACTGGTGGCACTGGAGCATATAAAACAGAAATGTAGAATCAAGCTAGCATTGGATAGAAAAAAATAGTTTAAGGCAGAAGCAAAGGGTCTATATGTTTGCCTAGATAGATAGGTATAATCAAGCAAGTACTTGACATTTAACAGGCCTAGTTGCACATAGGCATTTACAGTAAGAACACTGAACATATGTAGAAAACAAAGACACCAACAGAAAACCAACCAGTGCCACCTCCTAGTTCTTTTCATCAGCATTGGCCTAACCAGATCTGCAACTGTGGGGGTACGACCTCGGATACCCATAGCAGGCCACATGGGCTACGCCTCCAGGGATGGCCTAGCCCACGAGAAGGAGCCTTGCAGGGCACGATTCTGCTCGGCGTCTCTCGCAAGGCACGGGGAGGATATCCTGAAGATGTCACGAGATCTGTTAGGATGCGTACGATCCCATGTTTCTTGTAATCTGTTATTACTTTCCAGTTATCTCTCAGATCTAACTGACTTGTAACCTTGCCCCCCAGACTATATAAGGCGAGCAGGGACCCCCTACAAAATCACGGCAAATCATACGATAGCTAATACAAACCAACAGACCACAGGAGTACGGTATTACGTCATACTGACGGTCTGAACCTGTATAACTCGTGTGTCTCTGTTGCCTTCTTGTTCTTGATTACACGCTCCTCTGCCGATCAATATACCATCGTGGGATACCCCTTGGTGGACTGCCGACGATATTCTGTTGATAGTTGGCGCGCTAGGTAGGGGTGTGCATGCTGTTTCCTTGTCGAACAAGATGGCTTTTTCGTAGGCTCTTCGTCCCTCCCGCAGCCTTGCTAGATCTTCACGGTCGGATCCATCACGTGGGTCATCAACGCCGATGGAGTTGGAGAGCCTCTCGAGCCGGTGCAGATCCGTTCTGCGCCGACCACCCTCGCACCTGTGACTACAGATCCAATCTCAGAACCACTTCTAGGGTCGACTTCATTAGCTACTCACCGCTCGCTTCCTCACTACCGGAGGAGGCATGTCAACAATGACGATCTGATCGAGTCTATCGATCAGGTCGGCCTAAAACTCGCTGATTGCCTCTCCATTGCCGAGTCAGCTCTGGACACCCTTGTTCAGCACCGACCACCTTCTGATCCCGATCTGTCGGTGTTCAGTACTTGGCAAACCTCGGAGCTCGCCGCCCTGCCCTTCAGGCTCGCCAATGCCGCCGCTACGTATCAGGACGCCCTGAGGGGCAAATTCGCCGACTAGGTCACCGACCAGCTCCCACCAACCATCAACATGCTGCACGCCAGTCGGGGTCCCAGAACATCCCTCCAAACAATCCTGGAGGAAAATCCAGACTCCGAGTGTCAAGGCTCCACGGAGCCCCTCGCCGAGACCTTCACCGAGCAACCCCCTCTCCTACCTTTTCGGGGTGGCGCAATCTTCAACGTCAGCATCGACAGCCCCCCTCATAACGGCAAAATAGATGAGGAACGCGCCACCCATGAAAATAGGAACGTCAACCACACGCAACGCCGTGATAACGAACGTGCCATTGCGATGGCCGAGGCCGCTCATGATAACCAGTTTGACTCGCAAGGAAGGCCCCTCCATCGCAACCTCAATGAAGAATTCCTCTGCGTTGACGGCCACGACGTCTTCAAAACTCTGAGCACCAATCTGGCGATGGCCGCCAATGAACTTGCACACCTCCCACAGACGCCCGAGCTCACCAAGGTCGCCGCTATGCTTAAAGCGGCACACTGTCAAGTTAATGAGATCCGAGAGGTTCAGAGACCTTCATGCTCCACAAGCGTGATTCGCCGATCAGCCGATCCTAGATCTAATCGCCACCCTAGTCAAAGCCGTTTCGCCGACCAGTCACTACCTCCTCAGGGGGGAGTTGGAGGCCACCACGCTGAGCATCATCGCTAGCACGACCAAGAGGTCGAACAGGATGCCTGAGTGCACCTCAGTAACCTTCAGGATGCACGACGGTGTATCGATCAATGTCGCTTCAGGCGCCATGAAGATGAAGTACAACGCCGCCAGGAGTACGAGCAAGAGTACGGTAACCCGAACTCAGCTTTGGAGCCGATCGTTGCCGGCAATACTACTGATATTGGCCCCAACAACCCGGAAGGGCCCCCAGCATTCACTAGGGCGCTCCGAATGCTCTAGTGGCCCCGTGGTTTCAAAATCACCAGAGTCGAGCCCTATGAAGGAAGGATGAACCCAACTCAGTGGCTACAGGCTTACGCCACCGCCGTCCGCACCGCTATAGGTGACACCACCATCATGGCAAATTATCTCCCCGTCATGCTCATGCCAGTCGCCATGAGCTAGTTCACAAGCCTTGCCCCGGACTCCATCGGATCTTGGGAAGATCTGAAGAAAGTTTTCACCGACAACTACATGGCCACATGCAGGCGGCCGGGCACCAAGCACGATCTCAACCGCATCACCCAAAAGCCGTCCGAACTACTCCGCAGCTACATCAGACGCTTCTCTGAGATGAGGAATTCTATTCCCAACATCACGGAAGCCGAAGTCATCACCGCCTTCGTCCGAGGACTTCATCACCATGAACTCCGTTCTAAGTTCAACAGAAAGCCACCTATCGGCATCGGCGAGATGATCACAACCGCCAACCAGTACGCCGATGCCGAGGAAGCAGAGCTGCGTTTTAATGAAGATACGAGCACTAATCGCCTGCCTCGCCGCCACAATGACCGCAACAACGACCGACATCACAACGATCGCCGCCATGACGACCGCAATGACGACCGATAGCACAACGATCGCTGCTATGACGACCGTAGTTTCCATCGAGACAGCAGACAAGATTGGCCAGATAGATTCAAACCTGGTCAGAATTGCCGCCGCCGACCAGATCACTTTGTTGCCAACGTCAATGAGCCGTGCACAAAGTGTAACTACGATGAGCAGTACAAGAAGATCCTCGATGGACCGTGCCCCCTGCACAAGAACGCCAAACACAAGATGAAAGACTACCTTGATTTGGCTAAGGAGTTCTCGGTGAAAAAGGACAACGACGATAATGGTGGGAACGGAGGACGCCGACCACCCGGGGACAATAATAATGCCTTCCAGGACCATGACAAGGTGGTCGCCACCATCTTCGGGGGTTTCACCTCCAACGAGAGCAGAAGGGAATGGAAGCTCGCCGCCCGACGAGTGCTCGCCGTCGCTTTAGAGGAAACTACCGCCAACCCCAGCTATCGCCCGTGGTCCGAAGTCCCCATCACCTTCAGCAGGGCCGACCAGTGGGTGGACATACCCTACATAGGGCATTTCCCCTCGTCCTTGATGCGACTGTCCAGAAGGTGCTCTTCAGAAAAGTCCTTATCGACGGTGGGAGCGCTTTGAATCTACTCTTCACCGGGGCCCTACGGGAGCTCAGCCTCGGGACAACAGATCTCACACCCTCAGACTCCTCCTTCTAGGGTGTGGTACCTAGCAGGGCATCCAGACCGCTTGGGGAAATTACCCTACCAGTATAGTTCGGCATGGCAACCAACTACCGAGTGGAGCATATCAACTTCTATGTCGCTGACTTCGACACCGCCTACCATGCCATATTGGGGCGTCCGGCTCTGGCCAAGTTCATGGCCGTTCTGCACTACGTGTATTTGGTGTTGAAGATGCCTTTGCCCGCAGGAGTCCTGTCTTTGCGGGCCAACCTCTCTGTCGCCTACGCCTGCGAGATAGAAAGTCTCGCCCTCGCCGAAGCCACCGACCTCTCCATCCAGATGGCTAATGTGGTCGCCGAAGCCAAGATGGTGTCTGCTGACGACATGGAGATCCTAGAGCCTCCTCGTGCCTCCATCAAGTCCAAGGAAGTCAAGGAGATCGGCCTCGGCCTCAACGACCCTTCCAAGATAGTGAACATTGGGGCTCACCTTGACCCCAAATAGGAAAGCACGCTCATCTCCTTCCTACATGCCAACGCCGATGTGTTTTCTTGGAAACCTGTAGACATGCCGGGGGTACCGCAGGAGAAGATCGAGCACTCCTTGAATGTCTTGCCGACTGCTAAACCGATCAAGCAAAAACTTCACCGATTCGCGCTGGACAAAAAGGAGGCCATTAGGGTAGAAATAAAATGGCTCTTAGCTGCCAGATTTATAAAAGAAGTGTATCATCCAGATTGGTTAGCTAATCCTGTCCTTGTTAAGAAAAAGAATAAAGAATGGAGAATGTGTGTTGATTATACTGATCTTAACAAACACTGCCATAAAGACCCCTTCGGCCTGCCTCGGATAGACGAGGTTGTAGACTCCACTGCCAGCTACGAGTTGCTCTCCTTTATTGACTATTATTCCGACTACCATCAGATCTCCCTCAAGAAAGAAGACCAGATCAAAATGTCATTCATCACGCCTTTCGGTGCATATTGCTACACCACTATGTCCTTCGGACTAAAGAACGTTGGAGCGACCTACCAAAGGGCTATCCAGACGTGCCTTGACCAACAGATCGGCCGCAACGTCGAAGCCTACATCAATGACATGGTCATCAAGACTAGAACCGCTGACAATCTTATCACTGACCTTGAAGAAACTTTCTCCAACCTGAGCAAATACCGATGGAAGCTGAACCCTTCAAAGTGCATCTTTGGAGTTCCATCCGGTATCCTGCTGGGCTACATCATCAGCGCTCGGGGCATCGAACCAAACCCTGACAAGGTCTCTACCATCACCAACATGAAACGACCGACGTGTGTCAAGGATATATAGAAGCTTACAGGCTGCATGGCTGCGTTAAGCCATTTTATCTCATGTCTCGGTGAAAAAGGGCTACCTTTCTTCAAGCTCCTCAAGGCCTCTGAGCTTTTTTCTTGGTTAGAGGAGGCAGACACAGCTTTCAAGCAGCTCAAGTTATTTTTAACAAAACCTCCAATCATGATAGCGCCATGACCAGATGAAACTCTACTGGTTTACATCGCCGCCACCTCTCGCGTTGTCAGTACGGCTATTATCGTCGAACGCGAGGAAACTGGACACGCCTACAAGGTGCAATGTCTAGTCTATTTCATCAGCGAGGTACTTAATGAGCCCAAAACTCGTTATCCTCAGGTGCAAAAGCTGTTATATGCAATTTTGATTACCTCACGCAAGCTCCGACATTACTTTGAATACTACAAGATCGCTGTGGTCACAGAGTTCCCTCTGGGGGATATTCTCCGCAATAAAGAGGCCAATGGTTGTATCATCAAGTGGGCTATTGATCTCAGCACTTACTCCATTGACTTTAGAAGCAGACTGACCATTAAGTCACAAGCACTTGCTGATTTCATCGCCGAGTGGACCAAGATCCAAGAACCCATTGCTGCCACTTGCCCCGAGCACTGGGTGTTGTACTTCGATGGTGCCCTTAACATCAATGGTGCTGGTATAGGCATTCTATTCATTACGCCGACAAAGGATAAACTCCGATATGTTCTTCGCATACATTTTTTGGCCTCCAACAATGCTGCGGAATACGAAGCATGTCTCCATGGTCTCCATATAGCCATCAAGCTCGGCGTCAAACACCTCATGGTATATGGGGATTCCGCACTGGTTATCAACTAGCTCAATAAGGATTGGTCCTATTCCAGTGAGAAAATGGACGTATACTGCGCCAAAATCAGGAAGCTTGAAGAGAAATTCTATGGTATCGAGTACCACCACATGGTACGGGATCAAAACCAACCAGCCGACCAGCTATCAAAGATAGGATCTTCTCGCGCCGCGGTTCCGCCAAGGGTTTTCGTTCAAGACCTCCTGGCACCATCTATTAAAGAAGATAAGGAAGTTGTAGAAGTACCCCCTGCCAAGTAGTTAGTGCTCGCGGTACCTTCGCCGATCGCCGATTGGAGGGAACAGTTCATCAAATACCTCTCCAGCGACGAAGTACCCATCGACAAAATCAAATCCGAACGACTAATTCGCCGAAGTAAGCATTACGTGCTGGTAGACAGTAGCCTGATGAGGAAAAGTGCCAAGGAAGGGATACTGCAGAAATGCATCATCCAAGACGACGGTGTGAAGCTACTTTCCGAAATTCACTCTGGTTCCTGTGGCAATCACGTGGCTTTGAGAACACTGGTCGGCAAAGCTTTTTGGGCAGGTTTTTACTGGCCCACAGCCATCTCCAATGCAGAAGATCTCGTTCGACGATGTGAGGGTTGTCAGTTTTTTGCCAAGCAAATACATGTACCGGCACAAGAACTGTAGACCATTCTAGCTTCCTGGCCATTCGCATGCTGGGGACTGGATATAATCGGGCCTTTCAAACCAGCGCTAGGAGGTTTCCGGTATGTGTACGTCGCCATTGATAAGTTCTCCAAGTGGATTGAGTACAAACCACACGTCTCAGCTACTGCAAAGAAAGCAGTCGAGCTCTTTGACGACATCATACATAGATTCGGTCTCCCGAACAGCATCATCACCGACCTCGGGACAACTTTTACCGGCCATCATTTTTGGGACTTCTGCGAAGACTGGTGCATCTCTGTTAAATACGTTTTCGTTGCTCATCCTAGAGCTAACGGCCAGGTCGAGTGGGCTAATGGTATGATCCTCAACGCCCTAAAAAGGCTCTATCAGAAAGAAGAAAAGCATCTGGGCAGATGGCTCAAAGAACTACCAGCTGTGGTTTGGGGACTGCGCACTCAAGCTAGTCGCAGTACTAGCGTATCTCCATATTTTATGGTCTACGGCTCAGAGGCCATACTCCCAGCAGATATTGCTTTCCGAGCACCTAGAGTAGAAAATTATGATGAAGAGCAAGCCTCAGCTGTTCGGACAGAAGACATTGATCGAGCTGAGGAAGAACGTCTAATTACTTGTGTTCGCATAGCCAAGTACCTCGAAGGTCTACAGAGGTATTACAACTGCAACGTCAAAGGTCGTTCGTTCGCGATCGGCGACCTCGTCTTATGTCGGAAACAAAAAACTGAAGGGCTTCACAAGCTGTCTTCCCCTGGGAGGGCCCTTACGTCGTCAAAGGTGTTACTCGACCAGGGTCTTATCGCTTATGTGACTTAGATGGACTCGATGTTCCTAACTCCTGGCACATAGAGCACCTTATACGTTTCTACCCCTGAAACAACACAGATATGTATTCTTTACTTTCTTATTAATAAAGTTCTGGTCTCCATAATTTTCCTCCATTTTTTCCTCCATTATAAGTTTCACTTACCGTTATCGGGCTATACGCCACTTCATGACGATCTCCAATACGCTCGCCAAGCACACCCAAATCACCGAACACGTTAACTCCAAATCGCCGAACACGATTTCTCCAAATCGCCGAACACGTTAACTCCAAATCGCCGAACACGATTTCTCCAAATCACCGAACACGATTTCTCCAAATCGCCGAACACGTTAACTCCAAATCGCCGAACATGTTAACTCCAAATCGCCGAACACGATAACTCCAAATTGCCAAACACGATTTCTCCAAATCGCCGAACACTTTAACTCCAAACCGCCGAACACGTTTTCTCCAAAAATCGTCTACTATGTTTTCGCCAGATCACATAGGTTTTCCTCCTGAAAACGACAACGATTTTGCGCTCCAAATTTCGTAACATAGCTCGCCACTCATCGAGCAGCACACATTTTTCTTTTCTATTTTCTATGGAGAAGACCCGGTCTCTGATTACTTCCTACACGTGCTTAGGGGCTCCACGCTCTGCGTTACGTTGGTCGGCTGCGGTTCCTTGGTCATGCCTGTTCATCCTACACATGTCAGGGTCTCTGCGCTCGGTGTTATGGACTATGGGCTAGTCAAGGCCTAGATTTCAGGCATGAACTAACTGCTCGGACGCCACTTTAACTATTTTTCTCGCCAAGTTACTCAAATTGGCCGCTGGGCATCATGTTTTTTGCTTTGATAACTATGGAGGACACCAAGGCTCTAATATCCCACCAAACATGGTATGGGCTCCGTGCTCTGCGTGTTGGGCGGTAGGCTACGGTCCTATGCTAACGCTTGTTTTTCCAACATACGCATGGGCTCCGCGTTCTGCGTTACGGATTACGGGCTAGCTAAGGCATCAAGTTTAGTGCAAACTAACTGATCGAACACTACTTATATTATGCATAACTGCATCGGGTTGTTAATACAATGATTCTTCATCGCCAAATAAAGTAAGTGGTACAGGCAATAATATCCGGGCAGTTTGTTAAGCTTCGCCAATAGCTTCTATTTCGCCAAAAAGGTCTATATCACCGACAAGCATTTTTGCTGCATCTTCAACATCATCCTCCAGCTATTGGGTTTGCGTGTCACTCAGCCCATCGGCGAACCCACCACCTATCAACTAGATGTCGATAGACGGATAGTGGGACCGAACCACTGCAAGGGCATGAGTAGCGGCGGTCAAAACGGTGTCGCGGTTGAAGTTTTTGAAATTCTCCCACGCTGCCTTGCATCTCTGAATGATGGTGTCTGGCCCTTGTTGCCTGCTGTTAGGACGGGGTGCCTGTTCAATGTCGACACAGTCGAGTACTGGTTTTATTGCGGCAGTTATAGTGTTGAAGTTGTCTTTCTGGACTTTGGCTTCCTGCACCAGCACATTGAACTGTGCCTTGGTTTTATGGCGATAATCTACAAGAATTGCAATGGTTCGTCATGCTAGAAAAGTATTACAACATTACTTCCGATCAGGGGGTATCTACCTTTCAGTTCTTCGGCCAGTTTATCTGCTCGCTCCGACTCTTTCGCTTTCTCTTGTCAGATTTGCTGGATGGTCTAGCGTAGCTGGTTGAGTTCTGCATCTTGCTCTGCAAGCACAACAGTTATAAAAAAAGGGGATGGCCAACTATTGCAAAGTACATTATGTGATAAAGCATACCAGATTTTAGCTTGGATACATCCTCGAACTGCTGGCACTTCTGATCGAGCTGCTCGGATTTACTTTTGAGTTCTCTGTTTTTCTTGCCTAATTGCTTGGACATATTTTTTAGCTCCTCGGATACAATCGCCAGTTTCTCAGATTTCTTCTTCAGCTGCTCGAATGCAGCTGTTAGTTGCTCGAACAGCACCCCCTTCTGATGTTCAAGGTCCCGTGAGTTAGACTCCGCAAGGTCCCACTCACGCTGGGCCCTCTGAATACTCTTTTTCGAAAGATTTAACGCCTCCCGGAGTTTCTTGTTTTCCTCAGCGAGGGGCTCCATCCTCTTCATCAGTTGCTGCCGTTGCTCGGCTATTTGAGCTATCCCCTGCGGATGAACAATGCTAGAGATAAACCTTGGTCTCCAACAACATATATCAGTGTTTCAGGTGTGGTACTCACCTCAATTTGAGTCATAACTCCAGCAATGGTGGATTTCAACCTCTTTATTTCCCTGGTGGTGTTTTCTTCCTCAACAACTACTACCTCTTCCCCATGTTTTCGGAGAATCCGGACGGACTGAGGTTTAGGTGCGGCACGCTCGATCTCCACAACCTCGTCCTCCTCCGTCGTCGCTTGAGGCACCACTGGGGGACTCTGTGGTCGGACAGCTGCTCCGACCACTCCTGGCATTGCTGCGGGTGGTTGCTCCTCGGCCGTTGATGGAGTTGCATCTTTAGCCTCCGGCGCATCAACAACAGCTGCAGTTCTGCCTCCAAAGTATTAACTTTTTTGGTTGTAGCCTCGGTCGTGGTCGCCGACGCGCCTGTTGTGTGCGCCAATGATTCACCGTCGCCAGGACCACTGGCAGCGGCGGCTGGCCCGTCCTCTGTTCATCGACCACTCGGGGACTCCTGGACGGGGGTAGTTGGCATTTTTTCTATTGAGGTTATGGGCCTCGGTGTTGCCCTACGTAATATCAGCTTGTCAGTAACCAAGAGAAATCAAGGAACAATATTATTACTCCAAGGCAAATATACTTATGGTTTGGTCTTCCGATTAAATTTCTTGAACCGGCGATGCCTGCCTGATCCCCCAGGTGCTGCTGCTTGGTCTGCCTAATGGGAGGACTCCTGCTCCTCTGCAGTGGGCTGCCGCTCTGCTTGGTGCCCTAGGGCCCCCTCTGTGTGCTGCTCTGTGGTTATCCCCTCTTGTTGCTCGGGGACTTTGGTCGTCTGCACCGCTGGGACTTCTATCGTTGCCCGCACATAACTTTTCCTTGCTTGCTGCTTAGGAGCTTCAGCATCCATCGATGCCTCCTTCGTGCTCGGCGGATGCACTGACTGGTCCTTGTCATCGTCCGACCACTCCAGCACAACAGTTCTTCGTGGTCGAATGATTCGGCCTTCACCAAGTGAGATGCTGCCCGATTTGTGTGCAGTAGAGCTTGCGGTTTTTCTCCTTTTTTGGACCAACTCATCTACTACCGGTCTTTTCCCATGGATCTTCTCTGATACTAGGGATGGGCTATCCGATGAGGCGCTCGGCTCCTCTTCGGGCTGTAGCGGCCGCTGAATGTCTACTCCTTTCGGCCAATCAGCTCTCAGCACATTTGAAAAGTATATTGCCCTATCCTATGAATGGATCTTTTTCATAAGTAAGTCAGTCCTTTGCTCGGCAATTGATGCCTGATCAATGCGAAGTGAAAGGGTTACCTGAGGAGGTGGATTGGTGTAGTTGAAAGCCTTCGTTCCTTTTGGCCAGCTGAATGAGACATTGGAAGTAAATAGGTCCATGGCATAGTCTATTACTTCTTTCTTCATCAGACGGTCTATGTTTTCCCGGGTACCATCGTTGTCACCTTTATAGTCGAACGCCGGGTGGGCCCTCTCTTTGCAGGGTTGGATGCGCCGCACTATGAAGCTAGCTGCAACCAGTTCACCCCTAAGCTCCACACCCTTAATCAAGTCTAGAAGTTCCATTACTTGCTCCATGTTAGCATTGTTGGGTCTCTCTGACCAGTTACTATGGTTAACCGGGATGTGGTGGACGTCGCATCAAATCATTAGGTGACTTTGTTTGATATAGAACCATCTGGCGTTCCAACCTTTTAGGGAGGTATTTAGTGGTACATTGATGTATTCGCTGGCCATCCCATCCCTGAGCTGCAGGTACACACCGCCGACCACCTTGGAACCACTGCCCCCTTCTTCTTCAGACAGAACAGGTGCCTGAAGAGGTTGAAGTGTGGAAGAACACCAAGAAACGCCTCATAGAAATGGATAAAGATCGACACGTGCAGTATGGTGTTGGGGTGCAGATTGCAGAGGCTAATCGCCCAAAAATCCATAAGATCCCTTAGAAAGGGGTGGACAGGAAACCCTAATCCTCGCTAGAAATAATCTTCAAATACTACAGCCTCATCAGTATGAGGTGTTGGGAAGGGCTCACCACTAGCCGGCCGCCATCCGGCAGTGAGATGGTCTGGGAGCACGCCAGCCACCACCATCCTGTTGAGATTCACCACCCCCATCTTCGACGGCACCCACTCCTCATTGTGGCTGGCTCCGGTGGCCGCCTTCCTCGGCTTTGTGGCTCCTTTTTTCGGCGCCATTTTCTCCGGATTGGTCCTAGATTGGAGGCGAGTGCTCGCGTTGGTGCGGAATGTGGAGCACAGGGATTGCGAAGGAAGGAAGCAGGGTAGATTAACAGAGGTAGGAGGCGATGTATGTGGCGGCGTGGTTATAAAGCACTTTACCCACCTTTCCTTGCATCCGAGGGTTTTTGGGAAAATGTTCCCACGATCAGCACTACTTCGACTCCTCCAACATGGTTTAATGGGCCGCAACTTGGGCTATCACGTAACAGTAGCCCACGTTGCTCATTTATCGCCACCAAATATTCACCGATTTCTCCGCAATTTAATGAGGCTTAGTAACCGATACTGCACAACCATTACTCCAATTTTTTCTCCACGGTTTGATTTATCCGATATCTTTGCCCAAAACACGAGGACTGGCTACTTGCTCGGTTGGTTTACTATTTTCTGAGCCTGGCACCATGTGACTACGTCACCTATTGTTAGGCTTGGGGACTAAGTGGGCACACTTCACCTTGCGGTGAATGTGTTTGTTTTTCATCTCGAGGCTACACTCGGGGACTGGCTACCTGCTCGGCTGGTTCACTATTTTCTAAGCCTGGCACCATGTGACTACGTCACCTACTGTCAGGCTCGGGGACTAAGTGGGCACACTTCACCTTGCAGTGAATGTGTTTGTTTCTTCTGAAAGACTCCGAGCCTCTAAAAGCTAAAACAAGGTATCTTTACCCTTGTGGTCGGACTCTAAGTGGGCACACTTCATTTTACCATGCAGGAATTTTCAATTTTGGACTTGAGCTCCTTACACCCTTATGTCAAGCCATGCTCAGAACACACTGCTCGGTGATGTTGCACGCTGCTCGGTAGCTGCTCACAACTGCTCGGCGATTCATTATGGTGCTCGGACCATGATTTGGACAGCTCAGTTTTGGTTTGCACCTGCTCAGAAAAGCTCAAGACAGCATTGCACAATGGGTACAAGGCGCTCGGGGACTAGCTGTGGGGGGTACAACCCCGGATACCCATGGCAGGCCACATGGGCTATGCCTCCAGGGGTGGCCCAGCCCACGAGAAGGAGCCTTGCGGGGCACGATTCTGCTCGGCGTCTCCTGTAAGGCACGGGGAGGATATCCTGAAGATGTCATGAGATCTGTTAGGATACGTACGATCCCATGTTTCTTGTAATCTGTTATTACTTTTCGGTTATCTCTCATATCAAACCAACTTGTAACCTTGCCCCCGGACTATATAAGGCGGGCAGGGACCCCCTACAAAATCACAGCAAATCATACGATAGCTAATACAAACCAACAGACCACAGGAGTAAGGTATTACATCATACTAACGGCCTGAACCTGTATAACTTGTGTGTCTCTGTTGCCTTCTTGTTCTTGATTACACGCTCCTCTGCCGATCAATCTACCATCGCGGGATACCCCTCGGTGGACTACCGACGATATTCTATCGACAGCAACACTACAATGTTTCTTGTATACCTCATACATGTCCATAGGCAAGCAAATAACATTGGTCCATTTAAAATGCATGACAAAGAAATACATCAAATGCAGCTTTATTTACTGCTCTGCTGATGAATCCAAGAACAAGGGACCATAAGGAAGATAGAATGGTCTATAGATGAACTCTTTTTTAACGGTATGTCTACGATACCAAAAGACACGGGCAGGGATGACACGAACACTTATGCGGTCCATGTCATATGCGATGATTGTTCCATCCTCCCAAGCAAAGCAAATCAAATTCCATTCTAGGTGAACTATAATCACTCTATCCTCATCAACAAAATCTAGAAAATCAAATCTAATATTAATCCTTCCAAACAAGATCCGCATGGTGACCATATGCTTCAATGTCCAATTATCAGTACCATAGTCTTCAAGGATCTAGATTGAAAGCTTGGAATCATTGGGACCACCAATAGTACATACACACAAGTGACCTTGAGCTTGATGCATGGAGTGTTAAAGGCCACTTGGCCCATCAATTTTCCTCCATGTGTTTCCCTCCATAGCCACAGCAAGTATCATTGGGTACTCCCTAGAGCGCCCCATAATATGTAGACAACCATTAAGAAACACACTTGGTTGTCTGTAAAATGTCACATCAGTATGCTTGCCCCATTCAGATTCCTTATAGATCCATGCTGTAGTTTGAGATGAGTAGATCTCCACACCTACGTACATAGTGTTGACATCTACATATTTAATCACATGGAAGTGCAAGGAGGCTGTTGGATTGAACGGCAAGCGAGCCTCACCAACAACATGGCCAACATCATGGGTGCTAGGTGGTAGAACTTTAAACTTCTAGGTAATTGGATTACAGACGACATAGCGATATCCATCAGTCCAAAGGCACCAACATATGATGAGCCTATTGCAGCAATCTATGACAGCTACATTTTCAATGTTGAAGGGCAAGAATTTCAATGAGCGAGGGCGTACACCATGGATGACGCTGGTGAAGTTTTGATTGTCGTCCTTGCTATCATAGAAGAAGCCGGCTATTGTCTGGGGTAGCTTTTTATGGTTGTTGGGGTTTGAGATGAGGTTTTTCTAGGAGCGAGAAACACATTTACAGCAGAACAAGGAGCGGGTGGGGAGGCGACGTAGGATCTCAAAAATGACATCCTCCGTGAGGTTGGCAGTGTGTTCCTCTTGTTGGGGGCCTCCTCCATTTTGTTAGTGTATAGTACAATGAGAGCTTCCTCAGTGATCTCTAAAGAGGAAAATAATACAATAAAGATCCATCAATGAAGTCTACAACTCATACCAAAGTGCAACTTTAACAACCATTAACAATTTTCATGGTACGACCTCATGTAAATTTAGAGTAGCACCATATAGATATATATAACTCAAACTAGAGTAGCAGTTGATGGAGCTGTAACCATTACAATTTCAGTAGTTAATTGGGCTTCCTTAGTTTTCACAAGTAGAATGTTAGTGAACAAGTGGTAGTGATCATCATTGGCATTAGTAGCAATATCTGCAGCTTAAACATTATTGGCCCTAGTGATGTGAATGAGGGACACAAAGCATTGATTAGGTGTGGTGCACACTTGTCAAACTTAGCACTCGGTAGCTTAAGAATAGCCCTAAGATAAATTGGAGTCAACTTCATTCACATAGGATTTCGAGTTGGAAGTGAATGGGGGGTCAAATGACTAACTGGATGCTGGTCTGGTTGTGACTGAATGCTGGAGGGTGAGTCCGGTTAGTTTATTTGATCAACTACAGTCGTTTGGTACTGACCGGACGCTGAGTGGAGGAGCACCGGACACTGGGGTGCCAACGTCCGGTCAACTCTAGAGAGGTTCAAGAGAGGCTTTTTATTGAACGGACGCGTCTGGTGTGTGCTAACTAGATGCTAGTTAGAGTCCAGTCAATTAACTACAGTCATCTAGTACTGACTAGACACTGAGTGGAGGAGCACCGAACGGTGGGGTGCCTATGTCCGGTCGACTCCAATAAGGTTCCAAAACGTCTTTTTCTTGATTGGACGCGTCTGGTTGATGCTGACCAGACACTGGTCAGAGTCTAGTCAGAACATAATGGCTCTCTCGGACACAGTGGCAGGTATAACTGACCAGAGTGTCTGGTCACCCTAACCAGAGCGTCCGGTCATCCCGTAGAGTACTAACTCAGCATCCAAATGTTATGTTTTGAATGAGGGGGTATAAATACTTACTCCACTCATCCAAGGGAGGTGTTTTATCCATTTGTTTAGCTGAGAAACACCTTTGGAGTGCAAGGGAGAGCAAGAGCCTAGTGAGGTGATTAAGATTTGAGAATCCAAGATTAAGGACCTCATTAGTGAATAGAGAGTAGCAAGTGTGCATCCACCTTCCTCATTAGGCTTGTCTTGGTCAAGTGAGAGTTTGTGCTTGTTACTCTTGGTGATCGCCTTCACCTAGACGGCTCGGTGGTGATTGGGAGCTTGCTGATCATCCGGCGGAGCTTGTGCAAGTCCCAAGTCAAATTGTGAGCAGTTGTGGGCGATTCACTGTGATGGAGTGTCAAAGAATCAGCCCGTAGAGAGCACTTGATCCTTGCATGGATCAAGGGGGAGCTACACCCTTGTGTGGGTGCTCCAACAAGGACTAGTGGGGAGTGGTGACTCTTCGATACCTCAGGAAAACATCGCCGTGTTCCTTTTCCTGTCTTTACTTTGAGCATTTTCATTTGAGCAATTCATTTCATGTCTTTACATTCCTAGAATTGCCATGCTAGAGTAGGATTGGAACCTAGGGTGCAAATTGTGCGGTAGAACAATAGAAACACATTCTAGGCACAAGGGGTGAAGTGGGCTAAGTGTAGGACTTAATTATTGCATAAAATTTAGAATTAGCCCAATTCACCCCCTTTTGGGCATCTTGGTCCTTTCAACTGGTATCGGAGCCTCATGCTCTCTAAATTAGGCTTAACTGCCTAGAGCAAGATGTCCCACGGGGATGGACCCCCTCCTATCTTTGAGGGAGATGATTTTTCATATTGAAAAATCCACATGGAAGCATACTTAGAGGCTTTAGATGTTGGAGTTCTTAGAGCCGCCTCACAAGGCTTCACAAAACCTAAGGATCCTGCCAACCTTCAAGGCGATGAGGTTAATTACGAGAAGTGGAATGCAAAGGCTAGAAACACCCTCTTTAGAGGCCTTTGCAAGGATGTCTTTAATCATGTGTAGAACCACAAAGATGCCTATGCACTATGGTTGGACATTTGTGCGCTCCATGAGGGAACCAAGAGTGAGCGTGAGGAACGCTACCACCTTGTTATGAAAAAGCTTAATTCATTTGAGATGCTTCCTAGAGAAAGTGCAAATGAGATGTATTCACGCTTGAATGTTCTTGCAGAGGAAGTCAATGGGCTTGGACTCGTACAAATGTAACCCTCCGATGTTGTAAGAAAGATCTTAAGTGTCCTCCCCATTGACAAATATGGGCATATTGTGATGGTGCTTCATCAAGGTGATCTTTCCACCACTACACCAACTCAAATTTTGGGGAAGATCAATGCACATGAGATGTACATGCACATCACTCCACAAGATGGCTCTTCTTCCACCAAGAAGAAAGATTTGGCATTCAAGGCTAGCCAAGAGAAGAGAGTCAAAGCAAGAGTTGATCATGATAGTTCAAGTGATGATGAGATTGATGATGCAAGTCTTGCTCTCATGGTGAGAAGAACCGCCAAGATGCTCAAGAAGCTAAACAAGAATGGTGTCAAGTTTGATGGCAAGAAGAAGAAATTCTTCACTAGTAGTAGAAGGAAGCCCATCTCCGAAATGGATTGGTATAATTGTGGAGAACTTGGTCATCTAGCTCATCAATGCCCCAAACCCAAGAAAGACAAGTACAAGAAGTATAAGGGCAAGAAAGATGACTCAAGTGATGAAGATGATGATGAGAAGAAGAAAAACAAGCCATATAAGAAGAAGGATGGCAAGAAGGAATTTCACAAGAAGAAGAAGAATGGCAAGGCGTACATTGCTGGTGATTGGCTCACAGACATTGAATCATCAAGTGGCTCATCCGATGATGAAAGTGAAAATGAGGAGAAGGTGGCCGCTATTGTGATTGATTCTTCACTATCTTCATCGACATCTCTACCATCATCCTCTACACACCTATGCCTTATGGCCAAGGGTGAACAAAAGGTACAATATGATGGTGATAGTAGTGGTGATGATAATGCTAGCAATGATGATAGTGATAGTGATGAATAATTTGAATCACCTTCTTATGATGATCTTATCAAGTTACTAAATCAATATACTAAAATCATTAGAAAGACAAGAGCTAAAAATAAAAAGCTAGAATTTGAGAAGGACTCCCTCTTAGCAAAGTATGACATGTCCAAAAAAACTAGTGTTGAGCTTAGAGAAGAAAATAAAATTGTGTCATCCAAACTCAAGGAGCTCAAATCCGCTAAAAGGGAGCTTAGAGAAAAACATGATAAACTTGAGGGGATACATAATGAGCTCATCACTAGTTATAATTTGCTAAAAGAAGAGTACACCAATCTCAAGATTAATCATGACAATCTTGTTCTTTGTCATGAGTTATTATCCAATGAGCCACATGATGCTACTAACAATGTTGTTAAGATTGATATAGCTACATCATGTGATGACTTGATTGTTGAGAGCATTGAGCAAGGTTCTAGTAGCAAAGGCAAGAAAGTGGTTGAGTCCAACAACTATGATGATTATATCAAGCTCAAGAATGAGAATGAAAAGCTCAAGAAAGATCTTGAAAAACTATTAACCACCAACACAATTGTGATAGAGAATCTTGACAATGACTATGATATAGCTCTTGAGAATGAGATGCTTAAAGAAGAGAACAAGTGACTTAAGATGGAAAAAAATCATGATGAACTTAAAGAAGAAAACAAGAAGCTCAAGTTGAAGAAGGAACATCTCAAGACCGGGTTGAGCAAGTTCACAAGAGGCCAATATCTCCAAAGTGAGCTACTCATGAACACAGTGATGAAGATGGATAGAAGTGGTATTGGGTACTTGGCAAATCAAGAGAAGAAATCTCAAGATCAACATCAACAACAACACAGGTCAAAGCCTAAGCCAAAGAGATGTTTTGAGTGTGGACAAGAAGGTCACTTTGCTCATGAGTGTCAAATTCCACCACCACAACCCTTGTCCAAGCATGCTAGACCCTTTGCCTTCAATGCTCACTACATACTTAGAAAGGACTCTAGTGGAAAAATGAAAGTCATGTTCTTAGGTCCTCCCAACAAGAATAGGCCTAAGCAAAATTGGGTTGCAAAGTCACTAGTTGAGAAAGTCAAGGGCCCTCATCAAGTTTGGGTCCCTAAACAACAAGCTTGATCTCTTGTGTGTAGGTGAACTACAAGACCGGTGGAAGTCATTGGGTTATTGATAGTGGTTGCACTCAACATATGACTGGTGATCCTCGTATGTTCACCTCACTAGATGAAGAAGTAGATGGTCAAGAAAGGATTACATTTGGTGATAATTCAAAGGGCAAAGTTTAAGGATTGGGCAAAGTTGCAATATCAAATGATCATTCAATATCAAATGTGCTATATGTTGCTTCATTGAGTTTCAACTTGCTATCCGTTGGTCAATTGTGTGATCTTGGCTTTCAATGTTTGTTTACCAAGAAGGAAGTGGTTGTGTCAAAGAAAGATGATGATCAAGTCATATTCAAGGGTTTTAGATACAACAACCTATGTCTAGTGGATTTCACCTCCAAAGATGCAAACTTGAAGGCATGCTTATTCACCAAAACATCACTTGGGTGGCTATGGCATAGAAGACTTGCATATGTTGGGATGAGCCCACTCAAGAAGCTAATGAAGAATGAATTGGTGAGAGGTTTGAAGGATGTGAAATTTGAAAAGGACAAGCTTTGTAGTGCATGTCAAGCCAGCAAACAAGTTGCAAACACTCATCCAACCAAAGCTTACATGTCAACAACAAGAGTACTAGAGCTTCTCCACATGGATCTATTTGGACCTACAACTTACAAGAGTTTGGGAGGCAATCTCTATTGTCTTGTGATTGTTGATGACTACTCTAGATATACTTGGGTGTTCTTCCTTCATGACAAGACCAAAGTGGCCTCATGTTTCAAGAAGTTTGCCAACAGAGCACAAATTGAATTTGAAGTGAATCTCAAGAAGATAAGTGACAATGGAAAAGAATTTGACAACACAAACATTGAAGCATATTGTGATGTAGGGATCAAGCATGAGGTCTCTGCAACATATACTCCTCAACAAAATGGTGTAGTAGAGAGAAAGAACTAGACACTTATCACTCTTACAAGAACAATTCTTGATGAGTACAACACACTCGAAGCTCTATGGATGGAAGCTATCAACACCGCATGTTATGCATCCAACCGCCTATTTCTTCAAAAGTTTCTTAGCAAGACCCCTTATGAGTTGCACAATGAGAAGAAGTCGGATGTCTCATTCTTCCAGGTGTTTGGTTGCAAATGCTACATCTACAAGAAGCAGCAACACCTAGGGAAGTTCTAAAGATGTTGTGATATTAGTTTTCTTGTTGGTTACTCATCAAAGTCCAAAGCATATCGAGTATTTAATCATGCCACCGGCTTGGTTGAATAAACATATGATGTGGAATTTGATGAATCTAATGGCTTCTAAGGAGCACATGAGAATCTTGATGATGTAGGTGATGAACCATTGAGGGAGGCCATGAAGAACATTCCGGTTGGTGACATCAAGCCCAAAGATGATGTACAAGTGATTGATCCACCTTCTTCATCAAATGTGCCACAAGATGATGATAAAGATGGGAGAGTAGAAAATAAAGATACTCATGTATCCCATGATCAAATGGTGGCACAAGCTCAAGATGTTGATGCCCCACAACCTCCCCCTCAAGTGGTTGATAGAAGAAATTCACCCCTACTACAAGCACATCCACAAGATCTCATCATAGGGAGTCCTTCAAAGGGTGTAATGACTCGCTCTCAAAAACTTGCTTCATTTATTGAACATCACTTGTTTGTTTCTTGCATTGAGCCTACAAATATAGAAGAAGCTCTTCAAGATCCGGATTGGATAAATGCCATGCATGAAGAGTTGAACAACTTCACCTGAAATGAAGTTTGGACACTAGAAGAGCGACCACAAGGTGCAAGAGTCATTGGAACAAAGTGGGTGTTCCGCAACAAGCAAGATGATCAAGGCATTGTTGTGAGGAATAAGGCAAGACTAGTTGCAAAGGGGATCTCTCAAGTTGAAGGATTGGATTTTGGAGAGACCTTTGCACCGGTTGCAAGACTTGAAGCCATTCGTATCCTCCTTGTATATGCATCGCATCATGAAATGAAATTATATCAAATGGATGTTAAAAGTGCATTTTTAAATGGCTTCATAAATAAACTAGTCTATGTTGATCAACCTCCTAGGTTTGAAGACCCTAGATATCCTAATCATGTTTATAGGTTGTCCAAGGTGCTATATGGGCTCAAGCAAGCCCCAAGAGCTTGGTATGAACGCCTTCGGGATTTCCTCATAGATAAGGGCTTCACCATTGGGAAGGTCAACACCACACTATTCACCAAGAAGCCTGATGGAGAGATCTTTATTTGTCAAGTATATGTTGATGATATCATATTTGGCTCATCAAATGAAGATTATTGCAAAGAGTTTAGTGAATTGATGTTGAAGGAGTTTGAGATGTCGATGATTGGAGAGCTTACATTCTTTCTTGGTTTTCAAGTCAAGCAAATGAGAGAAGGGATTTTCATCTCTCAAGAAAAGTATACCAAGGACCTTCTCAAGAGATTCAAGATGGATGAATGTAAGCCAATTAAGACACCTATGCCATCAAATGGACATCTCGACCTAGATGAGGGAGGTAAAATGGTTGATCAAACTCTCTACCGCTCTATGATTGGTAGCTTGTTATATTTGACCGCATCTAGGCCCAACATCATGTTTAGTGTGTGTATGTATGCTAGATTTCAAGCTAATCCTAAGGAGGCTCACTTGGTTGTGTTAAAAGAATCCTTAGGTACCTTAAGCACACACCAAGCATTGGTCTTTGATATCCCAAAGGAGCTAGATTCCAACTAGTTGGCTATTCCGATTCAGATTATGCCGGTTGCAAAATTGATAGAAAAAGCACATCCGAATGGTGCCATTTGCTTGGTAGATCACTAGTGTCTTGGTCCTCCAAGAAGCAAAATAGTGTGGCATTGTCCACCGTCAAGGCGGAGTACATTGCCGCGGGTGCTTGTTGTGCATAAATTCTTTACATGAAGCAAACTTTGCTAGACTATGGTGTAGTTCTAGAAAAGGTACCTCTCTTGTGTGACAATGAGAGCACGGTAAAGCTTGCTAATAATCTGGTTCAACACTCTCACACTAAGCACATAGATATCCGCCATCATTTTCTTAGAGATCATGTTGCTAAAAATTACATATCACTAGAAGGTGTAAGGACCAAGGATCAATTGATGGATATCTTCACTAAACCGCTAGATGATGCTACATTTTGTCGGTTGAGGAATGAGCTCAATGTGCTTCATTTTAGTAACTTCACTAAAAAATGAGCTTGTGTTGTCCCTTGCATTGCATTGTAATATAAAACATGTTTAATTTTAGGTAATGCATTTAGGGCTTGTCTAACATGGTTAAGATAACCGCCAAAAAGCGTGTGAAGAAGCTTAACCTTGGATCAAACTTGACAAGCAACTAGACTTACTTTCAAGTATTGCATTGCATGTGCATGTGTATTGCTTTGTCATTTCTTTTTAGTTATCTTTTGAGCACCCGCTGTGTTTGTTCACAAATAGGGAGAGCATTTGAAGCTTCTATTGATTCTAAACCCTATTGTGTGGTGACATGGTGCTCCTCACCCCTTTTATTGCATATTTTCTTAAAAAGAATTATAGCCTAAGGCAAAATACTTTGAAAATTTTAAGGGTTTGAGAGAGGTCTCTCACATCAGTCTCAATTGGTGTTTATTTGTCTTATTGATGTTGGGACTTGATTGGAAAAAGGCAGCTTGAAGGAACTTTGAAGATTTGCTAAAAAATGGTGACCAGACGCTACACTAGACTCTACTTCCAGCGTCCGATCAGTTCACAAGACAAGAGGTGAACAGATGCAGCACAGGAGTGACCGGATGCTGAACAACGTTTCTCCAGCGTCCGGTGTGATGATGGCCATGCGTCTGATCAAACGAAGAAGAAGTTGTCAGGATAACCGAACTCTATCTTGTGTCCAGTCAATGGTAACTGGACACATCCGGTCATGACTTGAGGGGTTTTGGACCTCTCTGTTGTCGACTAGACTCTAGGTGGCAGTGTCTGGTCATTGCCACCGGTGCGTCCGGTCAGTTAAATCCAAATGGATCCATATTCTTTTTCTTTCCTTGTCTATCGTGCGGGGGCCACCTTAAATTGTTTCCTTGTTTGCATCTAGGTCATCCATGCTACCTACCTCATGCCTACGTCTCCATCGCCCGCGCCTACGCCTAGGTCCCTCGTGCCGCCTGCATAGCGCCGCTGTGCCATCACCGTGCCCATGCCTAAGCCTCCACTACCTCGCTGCACCTATGCTGTGCCTGTGTCTCTACCGCGTCCGCACCTCCACCATGACTGCCTTGCTGCGCCTGTGTCTCTGCCACGCCCGTGAGTTTGTCGCAACTACCTTGCCATGCCACTACCGTACCTGTGCCTCCACTGCCTCACTAGTACCCACGCCTACCTCGCCATGCCCGCGCCTGCGCCTGCATTGTGCTGCCATGCCTTCCTGGCCATTGTACAGTTTCCTGACACCAAACCCTAACCCTAGGCGTATCCCTGTCTATTCCGATGGTGCCCCGTGATCCTCTCCTTTGCTTGTCGGTCGCTAGATCATTGAATTTCAATAGGTAGCAAGCCATCGATTTCAATTTCTCATCTACTGCTTGCTTCTTAGGGTTTCTCACCTCTAGATGAATAGAGTGATTATTTATATTTCCTATCTATTCTATCATGCAACGAGTTGGTGCTATTGTGGTTGATTTTACAGTGGCAGTTTTACTCGGGGCTAAGCCCACGAGTACGGTTTGAGGCCAAGCCTCATGAGTGTTAGTGGTAGTGATTCTCATCAACTTTAGAGATGGCACATTGCAAGAATGTCAGAGGTGGTCCCGGTGATGAGGATCCGAGGCCTCCGCCTCGCCTAATTGCTCAGCAAAAGGGAAAGGCAAAAACGATTACAAAGAAGAAGCGGAAGTTAGATGATGTTGAGGCAGAGAGGGCAGCAACAGTGGCAGCCGCCGCAGAGCATGCAGAGAGCGATGGAGCTGGTAGTGGCATTCGCATAGGTGACTAGTTGTCACCCACTCAGAGGGCCGCCGTCGAGAGGATTGAGGCCAGTCTTGGTAGTCCACCTATGACTGTCATGCTTAGAGGATGATGTTTCTCTTTAGAGGAGAGTTAGACTTAGGGGGAGACTAAGCAGTAGACATAGTCGACAGAGAAGATAGAGGACGCTTAGCAGGGAGAGCAGGTTGAGGAGGCAGAGCAGGCAGCATAGACACAACTTTGACGCTCCAGTCGCACACACACTTAGGTGTCACCGAGGCTTAAGACATAGAGGTGGGGTTCTTGTCCACCTCCCAGACCATAGGGTCCACCTCCCATGGTTCACCTTGACCTGAGGGCAGCTACAACCAGATAGGTGCAGCAGCTATGGTTCATTCAGTTTGAGGATTGGTTTCCACCGAGGCGGGATGAGCGTGTGTCAGAGCACTTCTACACCATAATACAGGAAGATTTCTATAATGCATATCTCAATAGTGGTGTTGCTTTCAGATCTCAGTGGGTCTACCCCATAGAGTCTTTAGTTGCAGCTACAGGCAAGCAGATCCATCCTCATCTCTCTTATCTACTAGGATTGACAGATCTTCTTGGACGGACAGGTCGCTATGTTCTGTCATGGGTTCATGAGTTCTACTCCTCTCTATGGATTGACTCAAGACACAGATTTATTCATTTTGCTTTCAGATGCCGTGACTACAGGCTCTAGAGCTCGAGGGTCAGAGAGATACTCAGGATTCTAGAGTCACCTATTCGGCTTCATGAGGTATGCTATGGACAGACATAGCCTCCAAGATGCCCTTATGGTAGACTTGTGCCACCTACAGATCTTGTCAAACTGTGCTTCATAGAGCTGTTTGGCGAGGGGTCGAGTAGGACACCACGTGACATTACTCCTACAGCTCAGCTCCTTGATGTTGTTATGAGGAGGACTCTGCTTCCAAGGATGGGCTACCATGAGGTCCTGACACATATTCAGCTATGGCTAGTGTATCACCTGGTGTCTCAGACTGTCTTTGATATTTGGGATGTGATGCTTTCAGAGATGGAGGATACACTAGAAGAGGGCTTCAGGGGTCACCGTCAGCTACCTTATGCTCACTAGATCACTTTCCTAATCCAAAAGGTAGTTACATAGAAGTCTCCTAAGATAATGGTAGAGTACACAGGTGCTACTACTGAGTTTCCGCCATATGACATGACCCAGATGCTACATCATAGTCATGCGACGACACCTCGCCAGTCGAGCCATCGCCTAGAGGTATGAGAGACAATAGCTCAGCAAGATGAGATCATCAGCGACATTGTAGCTATAGAGGAGGAGCAACATGATGCATAGCTAGAGGATGTGGTCAAGAGCGACCCGAGTGATAGCTCTAATGATGACTATCAGCCGATTCTGTAGATGGCTCCTCAACCACACGACAAAGAGGCCAGTGGCTCCAACTTCACTCCACCATAGTCACCGCAGACAGACCTAGCTCTTCTAGCTGTACTTGAGTGGATGAGGCAGGACCAGCCACGCTAGTCATAGGAGACTGTAGCTGCACTTGCTCAGGTTCAGGCTCGATAGGATGAGTTTTAGAGGCAGCAGCAGGCCATGTAGCAGCAACAACTTATGATTTAGCAGCAATTACTTAGCTTCATGCAGCATGTATTCACTACTATTGGCATTGCTCCTCAGCAGTCGACACCTCAGATAGGCCAGCCTACTACCACCACTCCAGTGACTCCAGTTGTACAACCTAGTGGGCTTTAGAGTTAGGGACCACCAGCTACTCGGTTTGCTTCACCTATAGAGCAGGTGTCCTAGTGGTTTGCTTTACCAGTGATAACTCAGGGTCCTCACTTTACTCCTATTGTTATGGGCTTCACTCTGACTCAGAGTTCCTCAGTGCTAGTGACGGACACCCTAGTCTCCAAGAGTCTTGGTGCTACCTTCAGTGAGCTTACAAGGCAGCCTACACCTCCAGAGTTATGAGTCCCTATCCCTACCACAGTTGCACTAGTTACTAGGACTACCGAGATGATTCCGTTGTCTGTTGCATCATTCGAGCCACCTCAGATAGTCACTGCTACACTTGAGGCTTCAGCGACAGCGACAGAGGCAGATGTGGCTCCACTTCCTATAGTGATACTTCTAGAGTCATAGGCCATGCTAGTTACTAAGTAGACCTAGATCATTCTACCTTCACTTCTAGCTATAGAGGGTCAGACCACTCAGAGTTTAGGGTTAAAGAATGATGCAGCTCAGTTCCAGATCTCTCACCGCACCTCAGCGCCCTACTCGACTGCTCCTGTCCCACCATCTGACCCTTAGGTTTTGGTGCTTGACGCTAAAGGGGGAGAGGGAGCGAGTATGTTAGATCTAGGTGGAGCATGTGAGATGATCTCGATTCGATTCTTTTGATCTTCTATGTGTGATACTTTGTGCATTCACGTTTACTTTCATGCATTGCATTATATACATGTGATGGTGTGACTTATGTGACATGTGTGCTCTCCACATTGTTATATATATGTCATGTCACTTGGTTATGCTCATTTGCTTTGCTTCTGTGTTTTACTCCGATTCAAATGAGCTTTATTTCATGTACTCATGTTTAATTCATATCTTTTGAGTACACCATATTGGCTTGGGTCATATAAGCATGTCTAACCCCCTTGTTCTTATTGTCAAAAGCTGATATGAACCAAGCATGTTGAAAACCTCACTCATCTCTTTTACATACTCAAAGTTGTGTTGTCATCAATCACCAAAAAGGGGGAGATTAAAAGAATCTAGTCCCCTAGTTGGGTTTTGGTGATTATTGATGACACGAGATTACTATGATTAACATGTGTTTTACAGAGGCAAGTTAAGTTAGGTCATGGTAATGAAAATTGATTGGGCAATCATGGTTGTCATGCCCCTATCGATGGAAATCATTTCAGTTTTCAAAGGATGGATGACAAGGTTAAGGATGGACTAGTTCTAAGTGTCGTTTGGTGTTGAAGAGACACTTAGAGTAGTTTAGGACTTTGTTTTTCCTTTGGCCATACTATTAAGGGGGTATGGACTAGTAGCTTGATGTAGGTGAGTCTAATGGATTAGGTGTGGTGCACACTTGTCAAACTTAGCACTAGGTAGCTCAAGAATAGCACTAAAATCAATTGGAGTCAACTTCATTCATATAGGATTTCGAGTTGGAAGTGAATGGAGGGTCAAATGACTAACCGGACACTGGTCTGGTTGTGACTAGACACTAGAGGGTGAGTCCAGTCAGTTCATTTGATCAACTGCAATCGTCTGGTACTGACCGGACGCTGAGTGGAGGAGCACCAAATGTTGGGGTGCCTGCTTCTGGTCAACTCCAGAGAGGCTCGAGAGAGGCTTTTTCTTGACCAGACGCGTCTGGTGTGTGCTGACCGGACGCTGAGTGGAGGAGCATCGGACGCTGGGGTGCCTGCGTCCGGTCGACTCTAGTAAGGATCCAAAATGTCTTTTTCTTGACCGGACACGTCTGGTTGATGATGACCGGATGCTGGTCAGAGTTCGATCAGAACTTAATGGCTCTCTCTAACATAGTGGCAGGTATAACTGACCAGAGCATCTGGTCACCCTGATCGGAGCATCCTGTCATCTCACAGAGTGCTCACTCAGCCTCCAAATGTTATATTTTGAATGAGGGGGTATAAATACTTACTCCACTCGTCCAAGGGAGGTCTCTTGTTCATTTGTTCAGCTGAGAAACACCTTTGGAGTGCAAGGGAGAGCAAGAGCCTAGTAAGGTGATTGAGATTTGAGAACCCAAGATTAAGGACCTCATTAGTGAATAGAGAGTAGCAAGTGTGCATCCACCTTCCTCATTAGGCTTGTCTTGGTCAAGTGAGAGTTTGTGCTTGTTACTCTTGGTGATCGCCATCACCTAGACGGCTCGATGGTGATTGGGAGCTTGGTGATCATCCGACGGAGCTTGTGGATGACCCAAGTCAAGTTGTGAGCGGTTGTGGGCGATTTACCGCGATGGAGTGTCAAAGAATTAGCTTGTAGAGAGCACTTAATCCTTGCGCGGATCAAGGGGGAGCTACACCCTTGCGCGGGAGCTCCAACGAGGACTAGTGGGTAGTGGTGACTCTCCGATACCTTAGGAAAACATCGCCATGTTTTTTTCCCTCTCTTTACTTTGAGCATTTTCATTTGAGCAATTCATTTCATGTCTTTACATTCCTAGAATTGCCATGCTAGAGTAGGATTGGAACCTATGGTGCAAAACTTTTGTGCGGTAGAACAATAGAAACACATTCTAGGCACAAGGGGTGAAGTGGGTTAAGTGTAGGACTTCATTATTGCATAAAATTTAGAATTATCTGAATTCACCCCCCCCCTCTTAGGCATCTAGATCCTTACAGTGAAGATGGTCTCTTCCTTGCTCTGGGTCCTAGGTTTGACTCACTGGTCTCATGGTTTTTTTTTAGTTTGAATTTATTAAACCTCGGCTCCAACAAGTGACACGCAAGCCGTCGGGTCCCACAGGTCGAATGGGAGATGGAAAAAGGTCCCACAGATACACATGACACATAAGCCATCGGGTCCCAAAGCTCGGATGATCCCATTGGTACACGTGACATGCAAACCATCGGGTCCCATAGGTCGGATGGAGAAGGAGAACGGATCCACAGGTACACATGACACGTAAGCCGTTGGGTCCCATAGGTACACGTCGGATGGAGAAAGTGATGAGTACATCACTACTTCGTCGCATACAAGCCAAGGAGAGGAGGAGGTCCAGCATGGGTGTCCAATTCATCTTTTTCATGGTGGAAGCCCAGTCCAACTGAAGTTGGAGCCCATCTCAGGTTCCAGGACCAGTCTGCCTTAAACTGGTCACCCAGGACGCATCTAGACTCTGTTTTCGACAATCCACATATGGTTGGAAAGCTAATTTGATAAGGAAGCCAATCCAAGTGGTTTCACATCAAAAGACCCTTCGGAATCAATAGGAATTGTCGAAACAAGTCAGCATCTAGAATCTGTCAGGGTGCTGTGACACCGTCTTTTGGTCCGTTGGACCGTGTATTGTGTTTGGGCCCATTAGGGGGTGCGTCCAGGGGGGTGACGCCCAAGACTCTATAAATAGCAGCCGTCACTCTCCTTAGGGTTTGGGGTTTTGTTTAGTTCTTGATTTTCTTGTGAAACAAACATCATTTTGCTGCAATTGTGCCGCCAAGGCTGCTTGCTGTGAACCAGGGCCCTCGTTCTTGATCTATTCACCTGTGGCGATTAGTCCTTTCGAATAAAGACTTGTACTCCTTCTCATTATCATAAGCCTCATATTTATTTGCAATTTCAGATTGTGTTCATCCTGTTCTTGCTTGTGTTCTCGATTCGCTTGCAGGAAAGCCTTCTCGGCGAGGTCAATCACGTTCGCGTGGTTGATAACCAACGAAGCAGTGGTGTAACGGTTGTGGGGGTCTGAATCAGCCTTAGTTTGAAGCCTAGATCGTGAACGTCAAGTCTCCACCAATCAACGCTATCATACCTATCGAAAGATTAGGCCTAGTCTACATTAAAAAGGACCGAGTGGAGACTTTTATGATGAATTGCAAGCATCAAGGATGGGTAACTACAGGTCCCACAGGTACACATCAGATGGAGAATGGTCCCATAGGTACACGTTGCATGGAGAAAGGACCGAGCAGGAGACTTTTTGATGAATTGCAAGCGTCACGGATGAATAACTGTAGGTCCCATAGGCACACGTCGGATGGACAAAGGATAGTGTGGAGATTTATGATGAAGTGTCATTCGTTACAGATCAAAAACTTTATCATAGATGTGTAATTAGTTCAATGACGAAGCCCTGGTCCTCATAGTTCTAAAGAGGATCATCACAGATGAGTTGCACGAGTGATCTATGATGAAACCATGTGCTCTTCTATGACGCTTCTTGTGATGATATCTGATTTCGAGGGTTGGAGGATCGTCACCACTGATCTATAACAAAACATAAATATCCATCATAAAAAGCGTTGTTCTATGACGGTTTTGGATTCGTCATTAAGATTTTCATCATAGAAGTTGATATTTCTAGTAGTGTTTAAAATGTGTTGTTAACATGGAATCCCCAAGGACTTATCTGTGAGCAAAATCCAGGACTTACAGTACAACCATGGGTGCTATGTGGCTCTGGCTTTAGTTCAGTATGAGGACATTTTCTAGCTTGTTATCGGTTACCTTTATGGCGCAAGAGGGGTGTGTTCGGGGTTGGGTGTAGTGCGGCCTCTGTCCGTATGAGTATAGCCTGCACGGAATGTGTCATTCGGAAGGGGGGCTCTACATTCGTAGGCCACAGAAACCTAGAAGCCCTAACTTGTTAGACGAACCTTTGAAAGACTCCATAGTGAACCCTACCGACCTTCCTTGGTAGTGGGTCACGAGGTTGATCACCTTGGGCGAAAGGGTAAATCACGGCTCATGGGTAAAGATGTACAACCTCTGCAGAGTGTAAAACTATTATAACAGCAGTGCTCACGGTCACGAGCGGCTTGAAAAACTAACATAATAATTGGTTCTTATTGTTATTCTATGATATTGATGCTCGTGTTTAATCATTATTGTTTTATTGCCATTACTCATGATCACACAGGAATTGGAGCTTAAGCATAATATAGCAACTCAGATTCTATTGGTAAAACTTGGTCTACTAAAAATGCATACTGGAGTTCAATAGTGTCTGGCCTTTTGAGCTTTCATTCGCCCATGTTATATTTGTTGAGTACGACATATGCTCACCCTTGCTATTCCCCCACACCCCAGCCTCTAGCAAAAGTTGCTCATAAGATTGATGAAGACATGGAGGTTCCCAGATGACTGACATGATTGCTAGGCATATGTTACCCCCAGTCAACCGTCCCTGTGAGAATGGAGCCTCAAGATTAGTTACCGTTCCGCGATACTCTGATGTAAGTGTTAATACAACTATGTATACGTTATTTAATAACATTGTTTCTGATATTATTTACTCTATTGTTGTATGTGTGGACTTTCTGAGCACACATATGCGCGAGCCTGGTTTTGTTCTTAAAACTAGGTGTGACTGTACATGAACCCTAGCATGGAGGAAACCTTTTTCTTTCTTCCTCTTCAACTAGGTGAGTGCCCGTGCGTTGCTACGGGTTTCAAAATCAATTTAATCATATGTATTTTTCAGCTAATAACACAAAAGAAATGTCTTGTGTGCATCATGATTTTGATTTGAGCACAGGCATGGTAACCGAAATATTTTGTATGGTGAAACAACTTGCAAGCACAACTTATAGTTCACTTCAGCTAAGACAATGATTAAAAGTCTACCATGCCCACCCAAGCCTTTTAGATCGCAGAGGAGACTACCATCTTTGTGAACTGCAAACCTTTCAAATCAACCTTCAACTTCAACAGAGGTAGAATTGCATTGCAATATACTCCCTCCATTCCAAGTTGCAAGTTGTTCTAATGTACATAACTTTTGCTATGCATCTCGATATACACCATCGCTAGATAGAAAATCCAAACCAATTTACAATTTGGAATGAAGTGATACAACCCAATTCACCGAAACCAAGAGTTCATTTCATCCACTAAATTTTTGTACCATAACCTAAACGACAATTACAATCTCATCAACAAGAAAATAGTTGTACAAAACTGTACAAGTCAGGAATCCACCTATGACAAACATTATTGGCATTAGTAGATTGAACGAACAAAGATGATAGTGACCTGTATGCACGGCTGCTTCGCCTTGGGCTTGACCTCCACCTTCCTAGCATAGGATGTACCCTTGAATCCCCTTACTTAGGTAGAGCATGCGTTCAGAGCACTCACTACCTATAGGACAAGATCACTGGCTCCAATAAGTACCAACACTAGCTTACATCAGGACAAAGAAATTTCTTGGATGATGACAAAGGAGAAATGAAATTGATGCTAGGTGGGCTGAAAGAACCTTCTACGCATAGAGTTGAGGGCTTGAGGCTAAGGACCTACTTCTTCATCGAGTCCTGGAGTCGTTTTCCTAGCTTGGATTGAGGCATAAACATACCACTACATATCCACAAGAGAAGTTAATAAGCCATTAAAATCCTTATAATATTGTAGACAGTAAAATACATGTATCACTAAATCAGAGCCGGGGGAACTAATTCACATTAGAAAGCCCGTATATTTTACAAGGAATAGCAATTACTTCATGATCTGAAAACAGAGTGGATGATCCGCATATACAAGTTAAGAAAAAACTTTGATTTATTTGATCCCACTGCCTACAAGCAGCAACACAAAAGGGCAGAGGTCGTGAAGGCAAACCATCAGCGGTAGTCAGTTGGAGTCACAACTCAAATTTGCGCTGCTCCAGGTGTATACCTGCGCTTATCAAGGCTGTCAATGGATTTGAAATATAGTTAAAGTTTGATGGCATAACTGTAGCAGGTGTATACCTGCTTATATCAAGGTTGTCAATGGACCTGAAATGTACCTGAAAGTTTGTTAACATCATATCCAGCAATTCATTTTTAGTATCTACTGCTAATCAGATTTTTTCTTATAACAATGGCTAACTATAAGAGGGTGCAAAAAATAATATAATATTCACACTAAAGTTCAATTGTTATATTCCTTTGTGTATTTGGCTAGCCTGATATTTAGCGTGGGTCACATGCATGTCAGCAAGGGCAGGTGCAGAGGAATTCATCAACAAGCCAGCCAACCTTCAAAGAAAAATACTTACAAAAAAATAAGGACCACTGAGACTGAGTAGCTCAAAAATATGGGAGGAAACAAAATGAAATGGGGATCACGCCTTTTATTTGTCACCTGCAAAGGACTCTGTTGAATCAGAATTAGATTGACAAGTATCGATTTTAAACGGAAATCTACTGCCCATTGTTTTCAATACACGGACTCCTTAACCTATTAATTTAGATGTGAAATATGAATATTTGATGGTGACTACACCTCTTAAATCTCTATAGGTGATGCGCATCTGAATTTTCTGAACTCTAACAAACAACATAGTCTGACAAACCACACATGAGTATCTATCTGTCATTGAAATTGTTACATATCGGAAGCCTTCAAGGGAAAGAAGATGCATGGACAATTTTTTAGGAAAAGAACTCAAGATATGTTTCTGGTAAGTCCATTGCAGAACTGGATTGTTGCATGCGGGAAACCTAGTCCTCAGTTATTAGTAGCAATGTAATATGCAGCAAACTGACGTAGTCCGGCCCATTTTAATGGTTTCAAATTCCCCCATTGATATAGATTGATCAAAATTTTATTGGCAGCAATATGATCTAACGAACCTCAAGTCGATTGTCCACCCAAGATTTGACCCCAAAAAAAAATCAGGATCAAGATGCTTTCCACATCAATGTGTTTTCTATGGACTTCATTCAGGATCAAGATGCATTGCTATTGTTGATGGATCGACCTATACCACAACACAGGCATTATTGGCTTGAAACGGGGCAATGGCGACGAGACTCACCTTGATTAACGAAGCCCAGCACGTTGACGGCCGGTCGAACTGTGGCTCCAGCTCCGCGGCGGACGCGAGGACGAGTTCCAGCATGAGGTACACGTGCGCGCCGTCGAACACGGGCACGGCGTACGCGGGCATCCGTGCCCTGTAGCACCGGAGGGCGCCGGAGAGTAGGTCGGGGGAGGTGACGCGGGATGAGACGCCGGGGCCAGACCAGGAGGCGGCGGTGGCAGCCGCAGCGGAGTCGCCGGAAGGCTGCGCCCTGGGTGCGGGCGTCGGGGATGCGCCCAAGGTCGCGGCATCGGAGGTCGGCGTCCGTAGAAGCGGCGCTTCGCGGCAGCGGCGGAGGCCTCTTTGGTGTCCAACGGCGGTGGGGATCGTGGCGAGGTAGGCATCGTGCGCGGGCGTCGGTTCTGCCGATGCCTAATTGCCTAGGCAGCGCGCGATAGAACGGGAAGATCGTGGGAGGCGTCGTGCGCGGGCTTTCTCCGGATTGGAGGCAGCGCGAAAGCGGTCTAGCGCTCCGATTTTTTTTTCCCGAGGTGACGCGATTAGGAGGGCAGTCCGATTCTTTGCAGGACCAGGCAGCGTGCCCTGCTACGAGACAACAAATTTTTTATATTAAAAACATATAGATCGCATAATAGATTATATTGCATCCCTACTATTTACAATTCTAAAAAATATATATTCTAACCTCTAAATTTCTTTAAAACAAAATTAATCTGTAGTTTGTTGAAAGATTAAAAAGATGTCAGCCACCGTGTACCCTCTAGCTATCAGATTTCACCGTCCCTTATCACAGCGTACTTCTAATTTCATGAGTGTGCATGTGCCTGACTCGTGGAGTCTATTTTGCTCGTCCAGTTCTTAGCTTAAGTTGTGCCTTGCACTTAGGTTCATCTCCACCACTCAACTGTCAATACGCATTTGAAATTGGGAACAAATCTAACTATCAAAAGGATTCAATAATACTGAAGAAAATGGGAACAAAATATCAGCATGCTATGCAATGTAACTTCAACTTTGCCAACATAAAAGAAATTTATCCTTGCTAAAGGATCACACGTTCATAGTGTACAATGCCAGAAGAGCATTCTTAACAGGTTTCAAGTTTCTATATATTATGCCAATGGCATGTAAACAGTCCATTGCACAGTTAATTGCAGTGTGTGATGTGTGTATCTAGTTGGCTAGGCCAAATGTTGTTCAGATAAGTTTTCAGTGACATTCCTGGTAGTAGCCCAATAACAATCACCATTAATGGTTCCTTCCCAGCTCCAAGGAACTGCATGAGTGCATAAACAGTTGTGAGAAGGTCCCAAAAAAATAATAATCTATGTAGCCACACAAACATGTCATTTAGATTCTCATGTTTCACTTTACACATTATATTTACTTCTCGACTGAAACAGGCTTCAAGTGTTGCTTTTTCTTCAGGAGTTTTTACATGGTTAAGAACCTATCGCTACAATTTGATCACCATACCTATTCAGAGATACAAGGAATACAGGACTACTGAATATGACTTAAATATACTAAAAGACAAATGAAAATAAACTAAAACAACAACTAATGCAGATACTTGAAATTCAGTCCAATAAAGTAGCCACATACATATGAAAAATTAGGTCCGAGTATGCATGCCTCAAAAGTATCGTTACTTTCCCTTGTGGACCTTCCTAGTTTGTTCACAACGAACATCAACTCAGGATCAATAAGCAGCTCCCTATCTTCAGGATGCCGGAGATCAAAATAATTAGATTCTACAAAGAATTGGGCATTAGAAGAAACAAAGCAATATTATTATTATAATATAATCTATAAATAAAAAGGCAAACCGTTAGGCAGTTGTACAATAAACGCTATATTCAGTTCATATTCAGATAAGAGGAAAACCGAAAAATATTTACCAAGCATGGTTGCTTCATACATATATTAGTGGAGAAAACTAACTTGAACCACAACTTATCTTTGAGAGTCCATGCCAATATATTTCGATTGTTGGCTTTAGGACATTAGTAGTTTAAGCAGTACTGGAGCACTACTGTCAAGAATATCGCAAATGTCGGCGAAGTCATCATCGTGCCATCCAAACCAAGCATCCATCCTAGCATATTCACATGTGGTCGTTACTGATCTACCAGCAAGCAACAAAATTTATTGAGCACAAGAATTTATTCTACATTCGATTATTTTTTTCATATTTGCTTTGGCAGCTGGTTGTGCTAAGCATCAAGCATCACTGTATGAATGACAACTATTGATTTATCCTGTAAACTTGCAATAATTCTGGGCAACCCAAGGAAAAAACCATCTTAGTTAACAGATAGTCTCTGATAGCCTGATTCCACCTTTTTAGTTTGCTTATTCAAAAAACAAACATCTCTAAAAATTTTTTAACTAGAAATTCTCTGGATGTTAGTTTTAATTATTTTGTTTTTCAGATGAAATATGGCAAAACAATATGCAGTATTCATAGTTTCCGAATTAGTTAAAATCAACTCGGATTTAGGGAGGCAATCAAAGAGATGGTATAGAATTGAGTGCCTTACATCCTCTTTAATCTTCAGAACAATCCAAGCTAAGAGGTTGTTGAAATGACAGTCCCCTCGCTGCCTAAAGTTAAAAACAACATTTACACATAAATAGTGATGGTGACAAAAATTAATTCATCCGTTCCAACAATAATAATCTAAAAAAGATTCCAGTAATGTCTCGACACGGTAACTAATCTATCTGAGCAAATCAAATCTTGCCAACCAAATATTTGGCTTTGACGCCAAAGAATTTTCAACAAACAGTTCAAACACTTTATAAATTGAAAGATACTGACATACAACTAAATTTACGTGTAAGACCATACTTTGTAGACAAGCGATTGTAGTTGAAACGTCCTACCTACCAGAGGAAAACAAGGATCAATGCATTAAAATCCTTTAGTATATTTGCTAATCCATTTCCGAAAAAAAACTCACTGCTAATAGAAACTCTACACTAAATAGCGACAAGCAGGACACAACTGACAGACTGATCTAACAAATTTTGTTGTTCTGACAAAAGCTCACCGGAAAAGAAATCTACATGGCCAGACAGACTGATCTAACAAATTTTGTTGTTCTGACAAAAGCTCACCGGAAAAGAAATCTACATGGCCAAAAGATTTCTAGACGAACCTAAAAACAAACATTGCATTTGCTACACAAACATTGCTTGCTCCTGCTAAGAAAAAAATAAAAACAAATCATTGTTACTAACCCTTAACAATAAAATTGGTTTTACACTGTATCCCATGTTAGTGCTGATTTTTTTGACTCATTGTAATGAGAATATGAGAGTAATGTCATAGCCCAGTGTTCGAAGTGTTCTTGTAGGGGCTCTAGTGCAAGGGACACCTGAGAAAATGACACTCATGGATGGTTAATGATTTGTTTCTGATGACACTCATGGTGACTCTGCTACGAAATTCAATCCTTCGACGGTGGAAACTATTCAATTACTGGTTTTTATAGAGATTGTAGGCAAAAATTAAAAAGAAGATATCCGAACAAAATGAAGTGCTCGAACGTGGACCTAGAAGCCTTACCAACCAGCAAGGAAATCTAAAAGCTCTAGATGATTTTCAATATACTACATGCAACAATATGTTTCATCAGCCTTCTGTCTAAGCAAAATGCGCCAGCAGTGAACTAGATCTTTCCTTACCTGTAACCATAGAGGTAATAATTAGGCCTACACCTGATAAAAAAACAGTTAAACACATCGTTAAATTTTAAAAAGGTCATGAAGAAGATTAAAGGAAAGCTAACGTACTCCCCAACCTAAGGAAGGCAGATTCTGGACGACCTGCTCTTGATTTGGTTCTACTTCTCCATCACTAAAGATCAACACTCTCAACAAAGAGATATTTTTCTCGACCTCGCTCTTCCAGAGCCTAATAAGAAGGTGAATACCAATCAGGCTGCAAGTAGTATTATAATAAATCACTTCGCTTTGAGGAGCATAGAACAAGGATAATAATCAATGGCATGCTGACATCACGGTAGAGGTAATATAAACAAACATACTATTGCACTTGACTTCTTGTAAATTCCAATGTTGTTCATGTCAACAAAAAAATGCAGTCCAACAAGAAATAATATGATGGACTGGTTTTCTTAATATATACCTATTGTTGTTATCTTCAGCATAAGAGAGGACATCTAGAAGGCTGGCAGAAATAGAAATATGGACATGTGTCATAGAGAAACAGTAGCAAATGCAATTGCTCCTGCTTGTAGAAATTAAATTTCCCCTGCCTAAGTTTTTGTTCATGTCCACTTGTCTAATCTTTGTAATACAAAATTAAGGGGGATTTTAGCAAACACTCCCATCCAATACTACATAAGCTTCCCTCCCCTCTAAAATATCATATGCAACCATCTGTGGTACAAAATTGAAAGGTACCTTAATTCTACTGGATTTCGGCAGATATAGCCAAATCACGCCAAGTATTGCATTTAAGTTTGCAATCTCGTGTACACTCTAGAAATTCAAAGAGATACGTATGCTACATAATAAGCACATCATGTAATTCATCCAAATGATAACTCACCACTCAGAACAACTTCTCACCTGGCTAGTGTGTGCACGCGGGTTTCGAACGGACCATGCTGATCATCATCGAAGTGCGGGTGCTACAGTTACTGGAACCGTGTGGTAGGCTAAAATAGCGGCGCTAGGGTGAGGGGTTCCAAGGACACCTCCTATGTGGCACCAGCACCACGAGCGAGAGGAACCGCTCCTTCCTGCAATGGAAAAAACAACAAACACCAATTATACATGCTGAGTAGATCATATGTTATTTAATACCAACATAATTGTCAGGTACTTGCATCGTGTTTGAGAGGATGAAGACAACCAGAGATGGTCCCTTGAGCATGTGCACAAGATTCTTTATTTGTTATTCTATAAGACAAGCAATATAAAAATGGCATGTGTTAGGCATTTCATCAAATGCAAAGAAGACATAGGACCTTGAGTCATGGATGAACAAATAATTAAACAATTTATATATTCACAAATCGTAATGTGTAGAAAACATGGTCTGTTTCTATGGATGAATAATTAAACTATAGACACTATTGAGATGCCAGGACTAATTCAGTAGTCAGTACATAGTTTAGCTAGAGGTATAGGAACAAATCATTATGTCAATCATGATGAGACAAAATTACCAACAATTTTGCTATTATAAACTGAGCAAAAGGTGCATAGCAACAGTACCTGCTTGCCTCTGCTAGTAGATTTACCAAACTATCCAATTGCTTCTGTTGGATTCACAAGGTAGTTCATCCCTAAACCCTCCATCACTATAGAGCAAATCAACAAAACCAAGACCAACAGTAGGGGCGGATCTAGTAAAAGGACACGGTGGGCATATGCACACTTGATAACTTTTGTAGAAAATCAAATTTGGTAGCCTTGATATTACATCAGATCTGATCACACCAAATAGCTTAGGTTGGGGTTTGGGTCCTCGGCTTCGCACAGAAGAGAGAGTAGGGAAGGGATGGGCGTACCTATTGGATGCTCGCCACCGGTGAAGGGTCCGGCAAAGACATGGCGAAGGGCCCGATGACAACCTAGGCACCTAGCATAGGGCTGCCGCGATGGTCTACGGTCGCCATGAGAGAGAGAGTGCATGCGGGCCCTACACCCTAGTGGCCGGCGGTGAGAGGCCTGTATTGCCGTGCTAGAGGCAGGCGACCTGGCGTCCTTGGTCGGTGCCCTGGCCTGATGGGTGGCTCCCTCGCCTGGTGGGCTGGTGCCTCGTTCGTGGGGGAGACATCGAGGAGGAGGAGTCGTGCACGTGCGAGAGGAGGCATTGAGGGGGTGGGGGAGTCGCGCGGGGTGGGAGGCGGCGTCGGGGGCGAGGGGAAGGCAAACAAATTTTGCACGGACGGGTAGAGCGATGACGCAAAATTTTGTCGCACGGGGGAGGGCAGGACGACGAGGCGAAGTTAAATTGTCGCACCATAAAGTGCCACGCTTTGTTCTTTTTCGTTGTAGGAGAAGGAGAAGGAGATTCTGGCTCTTAAAATTAGTCAACTAAACTATCTCCTAAAATTTAGTCAAGCCATATTTAGTTAGTTGGACTAAATAAATGGAATTAAACCTGACATGTGCATGGTTAGAATTACCAAAACACCCCCAAATTAATGATAAGATGTCGCCCCTAGCTCCCGCACGTGTCCCTAGCTCCCGCACGCACGCCCTGCTCTGCTTGGCTGCTCTGCTAGCTGCTAGCCGCAATGTTCATTCTCACACACAAAAAATGTTCAAATAATTTACAAAAATCTTCATTATTACAAACCATGGCACATCTATGACTTTCTAAACAAACCATTGGCTATACAAATCACAAAATTAATTCATGTTTTCACCTTCGTCTTTATAACGTGTATTGCTTCCAGTTGCTTGAGAAGAAGTTCCTTCCTCATTTGGGTTATAATTTTCATCTTGATCACACAAGTCAAAGAGGTCAACCATGAAACCACTCTGTCTAATGAAATTATGTAGTGCCATTGTGAGGGTATAACCCCCGATACCCACTATCGGTCAAGAAAGTGACCAACACGTAAATATTTGTAGTTTTGTCGTATGTTATGATTGGAGGTGCCCTAGCACTCAATGACATAGGGTTTATACTGGTTCAGGCAATGTGCCCTACGTTCAGTTTGAGTCGGCCGGTGACTTTATTCCTGAGTCTAGGTGCTCGAAGTTTGCAGCAGGGTTACAAACGAGAAGGAGAAAGATGGGGGGTACAAGAGGTCCGGTCGGAAGGGCCGAGAGTGACAGGAGCCCCGCTATAAGCTAAGTGTTTGAGTGTGTGCTTGTGGTTTGAATCTGGTGGTTCTGCTATTGTGTACTAGTGAACTTGATGGATCTGAATGAATCTCCATGTTGGGAGAGAGTGCATCCCCTTTTATAGATGAAGGGGATGGCCTTACAAGTGAGAGAGAGAGTACGTATGCTACTAAGCCTTGTTGCCCACGCCGGCGGGTATAGGATGATGGTAGGTGCTCACAATACTATTGAATGTTAGATGCATGTGGGAGGTTGTGTTATCTTCTTCGAGTATGGTAGACGTCGACGCCTACCACACTGTTGATACCTGGTGGCATACAAGAGGTTTTACCATGTTCGCTTGGTACGGTAAATGTCGGTGCCCACAACATTGTCGATGCCCAGAGGCATGTGGGGGAAGCCTTACCATATGGGAGTTAATGGTGCCTACAATACTATAGGGGAAAATATCGGCGCCTACAACACTGCTTGGGTTCTGTCGTGCTAGGGAGGTCACAGAGTACTATTTTTGCAGGTTTATAGGGTATGGTCCCTAGTATTGCGGTTTGACTTGTGCACCCTGCCTTACTTTCTCTGTCCATTTCCTGGTCCTTACTGAGCGGGCGTCCCCGGTCGGTTGGTTCCAGTCGGCTCTGATCGTGCCAGTCAGAGAAGAGTAGTGAGCAGGGATTTGGCGCATCCCTAGTTGAAGATGTGGGTCGGAGTCAGAAGTGGTGCTTTGGCCAGGCCTTCTAGTTGGAGAGATCGTTCGGAGGCGGGCTAGAGACCGAAGCGAGCGCTCTGGTCAGAGAGGTGGACTGAAGTTGGAAACGAATGCCGTTCCTCCTCAGCCAGGCCTTCCGGTCGATGATTGGATCGCCTTTTTGGCCTACGTTTAGGTACTTGGGCCAGCCCATGAGTTGCGCGTTTGTTTTCAACGTTGCCTACTGGGCTGAGCCTTTGTTGGGAAGCTAGTCCGCGAGGGACCCCGGGTTTATAAACCCGACAAGAGCCCCCAAGCCCTCGAGCGATTCGGGTAGAATCATTTGGGGGATTTTTGTCTTGACAGTGGGTGCGCGCGAGCGCACCCATGGGTGTAGCCCCCGAGCCCCTGGGCGATTCGGGCAAAATCATCTGGGGGGTTTTCCATGTTGCCAGTGGGGGAGGTTTTGTTTCGTTAGCGGGTGTAGCCCCCGAGCCCCCAGGTGGTTCGAGCAGGATCGCCTAGGGATTTGATTCGAGCAGGATCGCCTGGGGGTTTTGTTAGCGGGCATGTGTGCATGTTTTTTAGTCGAGACGGAGTCATCAGCCAAGGCATCGTTGCATAGCTGAGGCGATTAGTTTTAAGGATTGGGTGACTCAGAGCTCGAGGATCCTAGCGTCAGTGCGCGTCGTGGGATTGGGCGAGTTGGAGTCATGGATCCTGGCATCAGTGCGTGTCATGGGATCGAGGCAGTTAGTTTAGGGATCGAGCGAGACGGAGCTCGTGGATCCTGATGGGGCGAGTTCGGGTTGCAGACCCAGGCATTTTAGTGTGCAGTTGAAGCGTAGCCGAGGGATGGGGCGAGTTTGGGGTCGCAAACCTAGGTGTTTATTGTGTAGTCAAAGCATAGCCGAGGGATGGGGCGAGTTTGGGGTCACAAACCTAGGTGTTTGGTGTGCAGTCGAAGTGTAGCCGAGGGATGGGGCAAGTTCAAGGTCGTAGGCCCAGGTGTTTTGGTGTCTTGAGCCCCCGAGCCCCATTGGGCCTTGGTAGGGGTTGGTTTGAGTTGTGTGCGTTACCCTGTCCTTGGTTTCTCATAACTAGAGGGGCTGAGCTTTGTCACTTGCCTCGATCGCTCGAGCTCGAGTGACGTGCTCGGTGAGCTCGCTAACGGGTATGATCGAGTGGAATCTGGGTCTATCGTTCATGACGGGGTCAGCATAGCCCTCTTGTGATATTCCACTGCTCCTTTACCTACAACCCGATAGATGCCTGGGTCATTCCAAAGACCGACCTGGGTGGCCTGCTAGCCTCCCCTTCGATGGACATTCTGTGGGTTTGGTAGAGGTTTAGGATCAAACGAGAAGGTTGAGATGACCCTATCCGCTTTGGGGCAGACTGGCCTAGGGCCGCATGGGGCTCATCTGCATTTTCTCCCCAAGCTCTGTTTGACACGAGGCGGCCTCGAGCCCTTTGTGGGCCAGCCTTCGAACCTTGGTCGGTCGTTGCTCATGTTTGAATGAGGCAACTATCGCTTCATGACGCAACATGGAGCGTTGTGATGCATTTCGTCGCATGTGCGATGCCTTAGTTCCTGAGCCCCTGGGTGATTCAGGGCCTGAATCGTCCGGGGGGCATGGGCGTATGGAATGAATGCGTTTATGGATGTATGAAATGATTATAAAGAAATAGCGGGGGTCGGTAGTGTTACCATGATGACTCAAGTGATGGGGTTTGAAGAGCTGCAATCAAAAATGTCTGACCGGGACCCATGCTCATCGTTTGTGATGGAGTCGGCAAGGCCTACATGGGGTGTCCCTTTGCTCCTTACCTATCTCTCAGTGTTTTCTTGAGCCATTCGATCAACTTAGGAAGCCCGATGGTTTCTCCTGGCAGACATCCTGTTGTTTTGGGTTTTTTCAAGTCCCGCCTGGGGAGGCGGAGAGCTGCCTACGTGTGGTGGCGCTTTGGTTCTTGCACCTAGTGTGAGGTAGTGGTGGGCCATACCTAGGCCACGTCCCGTCTGATCAGGTGTTGTTCCATTGGGTAGGGTGCGTCTCATCGGTTAGGGCGCGTCCCATTGTATCCCATCTGCATTAAATGGGGAAGAGAGAGGGGTTTTCAACCCATCATTTTGCCTTTCCCTGATCACCGCGCCTTCCCCAACTGTTGCATCCTATTCCTTAAGTAAGAGAAGGGAGAGGGTTTTTTGCTCCGTTCCTTCGCATATTCCTCATCTACCGTCTCTTCTTTCTTCCTTCTTGCCAAGGGCGTCTGAGTGTCATGACGGTTCCTAGGAGAGAAAAGAAAAGGGGGAGAGCGAGGGAGAGGAGAAAACTCATAGATCTGTTCGTGAACCCGGAGCAAAATGTCGGGATAGAGGTCATCCATGGTGAGGGAGTCGGTGTTGGAGGCCGTCGCCGTGAAGGGGTTTCTACCGCCGAAGGAGGTGGCGCACTGGAGGGCTCTCGGGAGGGAGGAGTTCCCGCAACCTCAGCCTGGCAAGGTGGTTTCCTTTCTTGCCTTCCACGAGCGTGGGTTAGGATATCCTACGCACTAGTTCCTGCATGGGCTCCTCAATGAGTGGGGTCTGGAGCTGTAGCACCTCAATCCGATGAGGGTGCTGCATATCACCGGCTTCATCACTGTCAGTGAGGCCTTCCTTAGGATGGAGCCACACACGGACTTCTTTCGGTGGCTATTCTCTAGGCGATCTTTGCTGGTGGGGAATCTGCCCGAGGTCATGCCAGTGGGGGGCTTCACCCTGCAGAGAAAACTAAGCGTGGGAGGCTCGTATCCCATGTACATCCCCTGTGACTCCAACTAGGGGTGGCACGGGGAGTGGTTTTATATCAGGAACCCAGTGGAGGCGCCATTCCCGGTGTTCACCAGTGGGAGGCCAGAGAGGCAGGATAGTTGGTCGTGGGGCCCTTCCTGTCGAGAGAAGAAGAAGGTCGAGATCATCAAGGAGGAGCTCTAGAAGCTCGTGCGGCATGGCCTTGACAAGGTGCGGGTGTTCCACACCATCTACTGCCATTGGGTCGCTCTGTTGGCAGAGAGGGCGCAACTGATGTAGAGGTACGACGGCCCATCGGACCCCGATCGTGTGTTGTCAAAGGAGCTACCGAATGACGAGGTCTGGAGTCGCCTCGACCGGGTGCTACAACTGAAGCCCAAAGAGAAGGTCAATGGAAAGCCTAGACCTCTCAACGCCTCGGTGGTGCCCAAACTGGTATGCTTCCCTCTCTTTACTCCATGTTCTTTCCCCTTTGCTTTCCTATTTTTTTATTTTGAGTCACCTAGTTTGTAGGGACTTGACGCTTACAAGTCTCACCTGCACCTTTCGAAGGGGGCGAAGGGCATGGCTCGATAGGCCACCCAGAAGGAGGCGGCAGATGCCAGGAAAAAGAAGAAAGCCAAGGTGGCTTGGCAGAAGTATGAGAATGAGAAGGAGATCGCCCAGCGTGTGAAGGCTGGGGAAAATAAGAGCAACGTCGAGTCAGAGCTCGAGTCGGAGGGCCCCACAAAGGTGGCCGACATGATTTTCTTTGAGGAGGAGGAAAGTCGGGAGGTCATTATGACCTCAGCGGAGCATCGCGATCCTGTGGCTATGTCTGCTAGCGATGAGTAGGAGGCGGAGAGGCATGCCGAGGTTCCCATGCCGAGGAAGCATGCTACAAGCGCAAATGCCGTCGGTGAACAGGAGGCGAAGCAGACGCGGTCACCGCGCCCCTCGGTGGGTCACCGGTCTTGTCCTCGCCTGCTGCAGGCGCAGCCGAGCAAGCCAAGCAGTCAGAGGAGCGAGCTTGCACCCACATGTCACTAGGACCGGTGCTAGCATGTGACTCATAGCGGGAGGATGCCTCGCTTGCTGCTCTGGTCAGCGTGTCCCGAGCCCAAGGTCATGGTGACGCATAGGTCAGGCAAGAGCCGGTTGGGATGACTCCATCCCCGACTGAAGTGAGGGGGCGCAGGTCATAGCCCGAGAGTGGTCCTTGCCCTACAGGCCCATCGACGTCAGGTCTTGGTTTCAAAGTTATGCCGCTTACCTCCCGGTATGTTTTTCTTTGTTTATTTTCGATCTTGTTGTTAAGTCCTTTTTTGGAGCATGACTAACCTATACTTTTTGATAGCGGCCGGACACTAATGGGGTTGAGCATCACCCCAACTCCTGTGCAGGAGGTTTGGAGGCCCACCTTGTAGTGTGCCATAGTGAGCGGCAGGGAGGGCAGGGTGGTGGCGGTGAACCCTTCCCTTCTGGGGGTGGTGCTCCCCATGTCTATTGCTAGTATGACGGCAGCGGCAGCGATGGTGCTGGTGGCGATCCTAGTGGTGACGGCGGAGGCTTAGCTAGAGGTGTCCCTTGCGGCCCTTCCTCCATCGGCTACGGTGGAAGAGGAGAGGGAGACCGAGCTCCCTACTTCATCGGGCGGAGGGCTGCACGGCTCACCCTTGTGGTCAGAGCTGAAGGCTCTAGAGGGAGACACGGCTAAGATAGAGTTGGAACGCCCATCAGTGGCCTGTGAAACCGAGGTGGTGGAGATCCCTTCCGACGATGAAGCGAATGACATGGTGGAGCTGTCGGTGCTATCGTGGGAGCTAGCGGTGGTCTGGTCAGAGGCTGGGCCCTCTGGCAGTCTAGAGGAGGGTGACCTAGAGTGGCCCTACCTCAAGAACCCATCAAAGGTTTGGTTCGTCCTTCAGGATTCCTAGGATTGTCTACTCTGGGACATCCTTAGGAGGAGAGGACTCACCATGGAGTCCGACCTCGCCAAGCTATCGGTGAAGCTTGAGGATGGCCAGGAGCAGGTTAAGTTCATCTAGCAGTTGGTCAAGGTCGACCTACAGCTCACCACAAAGGTGAGTTTCCCATGCTTGTCCTTGACCTCTTAGTCTCTTGTTGGTTGCCTTAGCATGCTTGCTTCTTGTTTTCGTAGGGTCTATAGGAGATGTCGTCCCGCAAGTCATGTTTCCTCTGGATGGAGCATGCCTAGATGGCCATGCTTGAGCGTTAGCTGGACTCCACCCTCCGTGAGTCCTAGGACCGGGTGGCCAAGGTGACCACGGCGTAGACTGCAGAGCAGCTCATGGTAGAGTGGGTGACTGCTACTGAGCGAGGGCTTGAGGCAGCAAAGGCCTGCCAAGCAGAGACCGAGGCGGAGCTACAAAAATCCCTGGCAGACACCGAGGTGGCACTCCAAAAATCCCTGAAGACCCTTGAGCTAGAGCGAAACACCCTAGAGTTAGAGCAGAATGCCCTAGAGTCAGCGCAAAAGGCCCTGGAGTCAGAGCAAAAGGCCTAGTCAGAGGTAGACTAGGAAGTGCTTGCGCTTCAAGGCCGGGTGATGGGGACAGAGGAGGCGAATGCCTGGCTGTGTGAATAGGTGGCTCGGCAGGCGGAGGGACTCTTCGCCCTCAAGAACTTCCACCTCGGTATGTACCTTTTCTATTTTTTGTCATGTTGGTTTCTTCCTTTAGCTTGTTTCTAAGCTTATCGCCCTTCTTCTAGAGCTAGGCGGAAAGGTGGAGTCATTGGAGCAGGACCTGGAGAAGACCAAGGCGATGTTTGGCCAGAATGCGGAGGCACTGGCCAAGTCCCTTGAGGAGCGATGTGCTCTCGAGGGGGAACCTTACCAAATCTGCAATGTTGCCCAGCTCATCATCTCAGAGGTCTTCGGGTTGGCCCCAAGTACTAGCACGCCCACCATCCAGCTGGCAGAGGTTTTGGATGAGGTCTGGGCCCTCAACACACATGGGTTGTTCTATGGAGCGTCAGGGGTGTTGACTTCAATAGTGACATACTACCCGGACCTAGACTTTGCCACTATCTGTAGCGGGTATGTCGATGGCTTGAGCACGGAGGACATCCAATTGCTCGGGGAGAGCTTGCTGCCGCACACAAGGTTGGTGGTAGAGCAAGTCTCTATGCAGTGGGTGATGGATGCCCGCCGTGAGGACATGGCTAGAAGCATGCATCAGGGGGGCATCACCCATCCTGCGGATGGTGTGGACCCTAGGTCAGAAGTGGACATCGCCCCGCCTTCAACCGAGCCGAATGTCATCTAGTCGGGGAGTGAGCAGTCCATGCCTTCACCGATCGCACCGACAGCAGATGCCGCCGGGCAGCCCTAATAGCTTGTAAAGTATAAGTAGTTTAGCAGATGTAAAAAGTTAAGTTCGTGGGGGAGCCCCTGTGTAAATGTTCTTGTGTACTCAATGACTACAATCGATTTCGTTTTTCATGATGGAGTCACTTCGTTCGGGGAAGCTTGTCCCATTTGCTCCTTAGTTTTACCTTAGCATAATTTTGTTTTTTATTCTTTCTTTTTTGTACTTGCATGTTCGTCCCATAGGCTGCAACTTTAGGAGCCTGGGTGTGGCCTGCGAGGCTTAGCTGCTCGTAACGGTAGGTAGAGGCGGGGTGCGATCGGTCGGAATATTTTAAAGCAAAGCTATGTAAGGTAATTTAAAGGAATGAACTACCCTTTTGTTCTAGTAGGAAGGAGTTTTACCATATGATAGTAAACGAAAATAGCGATAGTAGTGCACCCCCGTGGAGCCCCCGAGTAACCTGGGCCAAAAGTGTTCGGGTCAGGGCACTTTTATAGGAGCAAACGTTAAGTAAACAATGGTAAGACTGAATTTTAGGGGAAGAAACGGCATATCTATTCCAAGCGTTGGTGAGAATGTTGTCATTGTCGTCCTTTAGTCGGTAGGCATTCGATTAGATCACCCCGACCTTTAGTCGTCTGGATCCTTGCCCACTATGCCCCCTTTCTTGGCCGCTGCTTTTTCGCCTTTTTCTTCCTTCGGCCCACCGGCCTATCGCAGAAGGTGCTTGAGGAGCTCATAGTCTTTGTAGAGGTGTTTGATGGGGTAGGCATGGTTGGTGCATGGTCTCTCCATGCGCTCATTGAAGTGGCCCGGAAGGTCCTGCTGGGGCTGCTTGCCTATGTGATCAGCCATGGCGACCAACGCGGAGTTGGCCGGTCGACGGTGATCTTTTCTGTTCTTTTTCTCCCTCTGTATGGAGGGGCCCTAATCCTAATCCTAGCACTTGGCCTTGCCTTTGCCTCGGCCTCCATTGAAGTGCTACTAGAGCGGTGATCTATAGATGTATTGGACAAAGGCCCATGGTCCCGAGCCATCTGGGCTGGGACTCCGGTTGTTGATGACGCTACGAGCGTCTTGGTTTGGCCCAAGCCGCTTGTGTATAGGCAGTTAGTGCAGAGCAGTCGCCAAGTCAAGATGAGGCGTAGATGCGGCCTCCTATGCCATGCTCGGTGGCTGTAGCGGTGAGCGGGTGGAGCGATTCATCTGGTGCGTTCCTACTCCCTAGGTGGGGAGAGAGGCCATGAGTCAGTGTCATGATGCAGAGCTCTCAGCCTATTGAACGGCAGTGGTCTCCACCAATGCCCAGAGGTTCCAGTGGATCGCCTGTTCCTAGGGGTCGTTTGGCTTGGGAAGGCCATGTAGAAGCATTGCTGCAGCGGCGATGTTCTTATTGGCCTAAGTGAACTATGGGAGGTCATTCCCCCCATCCATGGTGTTGCGCTGGACCCAACGGGCGTGACCCCAGGCTCCATTCACTGGTTTATGCGCACGAGCGCAGTGTGGTCCGCCGAGAGCGCTGGCGCAGTCGACGGCTGGTTCAACCGCTGTTGTCGTAGCTCCTCGCCGTGCTCCCGTGTAAGCGTGGAGGTCTCCACACGAGGGTCTAGAGGGGTGTGAGTCTACAAGGACTCTGTTTCCACCGGTGGCTATCCCAGAGCGTCTGCCATAGCGCACTCCCGGGACGGATGGTGGCTAGGTGCCATGTCGCCGATGCTGGAGCTATCACTCTCAACATCGTCATCCATGAGGTTGAGGAAATAGGTGGGAGCATAGCTCGTCATCCCCATGAATTCAGACATGAGAGGGAGCGGCGCCGGCATCCTTCAGAGCCCCTGAGCTTATGCATCTGCGGGGGTTGCGAGACCATAGGGGAACCGGTCGGATGGCAGTCGCGGTGGGGACAATGGGGTCCCTCTAGATAGTTAGTGGAAGATAGTGAATAGCAAGTAAATAATAGCATGCAGATTACTCACAGCAGGGTTTGAGCAGAGAGTTTGCTTGGAATGAAGCACAGGCGCCTCATCATTGAAGTTGTTGTGCGTCCCAAAGCCAATGGAGGGTGCCCCTCCGACGGGCGCCAAAACGAGTGCCTCCTCGTGCAGGTGTAGTACACCGAGCTGGTCGGTGATGAAGTCTAGGCTTCCAAAGAGGAAGGCCTTGGATTGCTCAAAGACAGGTGGAATCCACATCCCAACAGGTGAGAGTGCGGGAAACTCCAGTGACACAAAGCGAGTCGGATCGCTTGAGCCCGCCATGGCGAAGGTGGTGGAAAAGTGGGCCATCCGATGACCAAAAAGTGTTGAACGTACAACATCTTCCCCACGAATGGCGCCAACTATCGATGCAGAAAGTGACCAACACATAAATATTTGTAGTTTTGCCATACGTTGTGATCGAAGGTGTCCTAGCACTCAATGACACAAGGTTTATACTAGTTCAGGCAACGTGCCCTACTTTCAGTTTGAGTCGGTCGGTGACTTTACTCATGAGCCTAGGTGCTCGAAGCTTGCAGCGGGGTTACAAATGAGAAGGAGAAAGATGGGGGTACAAGAGGTCCGGTCGAACTCCAGTCAGAAGGGCCGAGAGTGACAGGAGCCCCCGCTATGAGCTAAGTGTTCGAGCGTGTGCTCGTGGTTTGAACCTGGTGGTTCTACTGTTGTGTACTTGTGAACTTGATCGATCTAACTGAATCTCCCTATTGGGAGAGAGCGCATCCTCTTTTATAGATGAAGAGGATAGCCTTACAAGTGAGAGGGAGAGAGTGTGTATGCTACTGAGCCTTGTTGCCCACGCCAACAGGTATAGGATGATGGTAGGTGCCCACAATACTATTGAATGTCAGATGTACGTGGGAGGTTGTGTTGTCTTCTTCGGGTATTGCAGACGTCGGCACCTACCACACTTTTGATACCTGAAGGCATGCAAGGGGTTTTACCAGGTTCACCTAGTACGGTAAATGCCAGCGCCCACAACACTGTCGATGCCTAGAGGCATGTGGGGGGAGCCTTACCGTATGGGAGTTAATGGTGCCTACAATACTATAGGGGAAAAATGTCGGCGCCTACAACACTGCTTGGGTTCTATCATGCCAGTGAGGTCATAGAGTACTATTTTTGTTGGTGTATAGGGTACGGTCCTTGGTATTGCAATTTGACTTGTGTGCCCTGCCTTACTTTCTCCATCCATTTCCTAGTCCTTACCGAGCAGGCGTCCTCGATCGGTTGGTTCCAGTCGGCTCTAATCACGCTAGTTGGAGAAGAGTAGTGAGCAGGGGTTTCACGCATCCCTGGTCAGAGACGTGGGTTAGAGTCAGAAGCGGTGCTGGGCCGAGCCTTTGTTGGGAAGCCAGTCCGCGAGGGACCCTGGGTTTATGAACCCGACACCCACAAAACTATACATGGGCCGAGCCGCTAGGGGAGGCCCAGCCCACAAGACCATGCATGAGTTGCACCACTAGTCGAAGCCCAGCTTACAAGACTACGCCGCGTGGAGCACGACATAGGTCGGCGTGCCTCACAAGACTACGTGAAGGTCCTCTATGATCTATTAAACCTGCTCGAATATGCTACATCCTGTAACTTCCTATCTTATAAAGATAGAAACAACCGATCTGTAACTCTACCCTCAGGCTATAAAAGGTGGGTAGGGACCCCCATATTTACATCGAATCATACACAATACAATCCACAAAGACACATGATGTAGGGTATTACATCAAGCCGATGACCCAAACATGTCTAATCGTTGTCTCTTGCATTCTGTGTCACCATCCCGTTGCCTCACACGCACCTCCACCGATTCATCTACTACCGTGGGCATACCCCTCGGTAGACCGCCAACTAGATTTCATCGACAGTGGCATGCTAGGTAGGGGGTGTGCATGCTGAATTCATGGCGAACCAGATGGTGTAACACCCTAAAAATTGCCTCTTTTGAAATAGAGCTAAAATGATTTAAGTTGGAATTTTTGTGCACATGAAATATAGGAAATAAAATTTTTCATTAATTTAAAATTCAACATAACGTAGTAACATGTGTGAGCATACATGCTGTTGCATCTTATTTATTGTGATGGATGGTGTTGATCTAAAACTCCAAAGTAATTTGGAATGTTTTTGAAATGAAGTTGAAAATGGCTTTAAAATAAAAGAAAAGAAAAATTGAAAATAAGAGGATTAAAAAAATGGAAAAGTTTATTTTTGGAAAACTTACCCAAAATTGGTTCAATTATGTTGGAATTAGAAAGTATATTTTTAAATCATGCTTGATTCGGTTCCTATTTGAAATTGTTTTGAATTAAGAAAAGAAATAGAATTCAGAAATAGAAAAGGATTTTTATTTGAAAAATATTCTATTCTTCATTTTTGGCCCAACCTCGGAACCAGCCCAGCAGCCTCTCTTCCCTCCCTCACGCGCTCGGCCCACTTCTTCCCTCCTCTTCCCAGCCTCGGCCCAGCTGCCCCTCCCTTTCCATCCTTCCGGCCTGCTTCGCACGGCCCGCTCGGCGCTGCAGCCGCTCGGCCTACTCTACCTAGCCTGCTCCGCATGACTCGCCCGTGTGGCCCAGCTCAGTCGTGGCCCACCTTGGCTTCGCCCGCACGCACTCGGCAGCGCACTGCTGTGGCCTGCTCGGCCCATGCCTGCACGCGCTGTCTCTCCCCCTCACTCTGCTCCTGGCCCCACGCCATCAGACGCCTGCCTGCGCTCCGCCCCCGTTCTTCTCGCTACGACAAGGGACCCACTCGTTAGCGCCCCACGCTCTCTTCCTTTCTTCCCTTTCTTCCTCGACGCATTCCTTCCTTCCTCACCGCCGATGGCACGCCTCAAATGGCAAGCCGCCACGCTCGTTTGGCAAGTGGCCAATCAGCCCCGCTTCCTTTCCATCCACGCAGCGCCTCTCCCCGCCTATAAGACCCAGCCCGAGCCCTCCCCTCTGCCCCTTCCTCTGTTCGCCGTTCTAGTCATCACCGCCATCGTCGACCTGCCCCATCGAAGCCTTCCAGACACCGAGACCACTCCCTTCGACCCCGCAGTAAGATCCTCCACCTACCCATGCTCTCCTTTCATTGAATAACGCTCTATAACACCATAGCAGCGAGTTGCCGACCCATCGGCCAAGGCGCCGCCGTGGGCTCGGTGCCCTGACGCGTTCCCCACCCAAGATTTGTGCTCCATTGAATCTGCAAGCCTTCGTGCTATGCGCCCATATGCTCAGTTTGACCCGGGGAGGTCCGGAGCGCCAAACCAACGTTCGTTGTAGCGCGCGGCTCGCCGCTGGCCATGGCAGCCTCGCCGGTGATGCTGTGCTGCCACTGGAAGTACTCTTGAGCACCCTGCGTCGTTGGATCTTGCACGACCGGCCACGATTGAACTGTACCAGTTCATGGTGTAATCGGTCCACTGTGGACCCGTGAACTCGGTGCACCGCGCCACATCAGCACGCGCCCACGCCACGTGGTGCACCGCACCAACCCCCGGCCGCCACGTGTCAGCCTGGTCAGCCGCCAAGTCAAACCCCCAGTCAAGCCATGCGCATTTTGCAGAAAAGCCCCCGCTTTTTCGAGTAAATAACCCGCAGTCCGTAGCAGTTCAAAATAAATTCAAATCAGTCCTGTTTTTATTTGGTTAGGACCCTGTAGTTTCCAAAAATAGTATGCCCAGTCCAAAATACATTTAAATTCAGAATTTTAATTGTTTAAATTCAAAATTGAGTTCAAATATTCACATAAATGCCACTGAACCTTATTTCATGCATAACTTTTGCGTTTTAAGTCCGATTTGACCCGTTCAAATTGCGTTAGGATCGTATTTACGTTATCTATATGTTTATACAACTGTTAGGCATGTTTTCAACACTTGAAATTCATGAGTAGATTTAATCTATTAATTAACCAAAGTAAAACTTGTTTAAATCATAACTTGTTCATTCTAACTCCGAAAAAGTCCATTCAAGTTGCGTTTGTTTCGTAACGACGAGATCTACGCATTAGTAATAATGTTTACTATATTACTATCTCATAAAAATCATAGTTTAAATCATATCTTGATTAATAATTATGCAACTATGTTTTATACATAAAATATGATTTGTTTTACTTTTGTTTTATAATCTAAATCTAAAATTGACTTAAATCAATCTATATTATTTATAAATGAATTCATATGGTTAACATAAATGAAGCCTATAGTTTTCCTTTCCACGTATTAGGCAAATCTCTCGGTAGTTGTAACTTTTGAATCGTAGTTTCGATTAGCGTGCCTCTCGCGACTGTGTGTTCGTAGTGATACGTAGAATCGTATATCAATCTTTTTTATTTATTTTTCTATGATTGGTGTACTATTCTGATATAGATGCAACTGTATGCTATGCATGTATGTGTATGGATGTTTGTGTGGTGTTCTACGATTGTCCAGTCGGTGAGATACACGTGGTGATCCAGAAGAAGAAGAAGGACATTAAGGATTAAAGCTTACTGAAGGATTGGTGTATAAGGCAAGTATAGCATGGGATTATCCTTGTTACCTATTCACATTTAAACACTTAATTCATATTGCATGTGTCTACCTTGGTTGCCAATAAGGATATCCTAGATATTTGATATCTTGTACCTTGATACCTTTGGGATATTGCATTGGGTAGTTTTTGCTAGTGCTTAATCAAAACCATGATCTTGTAACTTGACTAATGGTATATGCAATAAACATTAAAATATGACTTTTTAGTAACATGGAACCTGGGGGCTAGAGTGTTTATATGCTTCAGATTCCTCTCCCTAAGGACTTATCTGTAAGCGATCATCCGGAACTTACAGTACAGCTGTGAGGGCCATATGGCTCTGGCTTTAGCTCAGTATGAGCATCTTTTCTAGCTTGTTAGTGGTTACCTTTCAAGCGCGGGGTATGTTTCCTTTGCTGCTGGGAAGTGTGTACCGTGTTGCGATGCCCATGCATGCCACTCCTAGAGATGGGCCACATACGCCTGGCGACCCTAACTTGTTAGACAAATTCTTTGAAAGGCTTTATAGTGAACCCTACCGACCTTCCTTGGAAGTGGGTCAAGAGAATAGCTACCTCAGGCGAAAGGGTAAATCACAACTCATAGTGAATGTGTACAAACTCTGCAGACTATAAAACTGTTATAATAGCCGTGCTCACGGACACGAGCGGCCTTGGACCCTTATGGAATAGAGATGATCACTAATGGATGATGATGCTAATAATTAATCGTTTATGCTATACATTATTCATGTTTACTTGATCATGAGTTTATTGTCACAGAACCGGCCAATTTATAAGAGCACAAGTACAAAAACAATCGCCGGAACGATCAAATTCTCGAACTTGAGCCCATATAAACCCGGTAGTCAACCGAAATCTCGAAGGATTTCAAACCAACTTGCATACAACCAAGATCACAGTAATCCAACATAACATATCGTACGTTACAACATTTCACAGATGTTCGCAAATAGATTACATCATCACAGAGTCATTGTTATTACAAAACGAGTCTTGTAAAACATGCGGAAGCAAATAGTTTAACTCACACACCGAGTTCAAATACACATACTGGTTCGCTGATCACAGACCACAAAAGCATTCAGATAAGAGAAAGGAGATCATGCCCATGATCTAGTCCTCATCACCCGCCAGGTGGAGACAATACTTGCAGAATCCCTGATATAGGAGGTCATCTGCAACAAGAGGGAATAAACCCTGAGTACGGGAATGTACTCAGCTAGACTTACCCGTCGAAAACCAAACAAATGACACCAAGGATTATGCATAGCTTAATGTAGTGGAGTTGGCTGACATTTTCTTTTTGCAGAAAAGCATAAGTAATATTGATCAACTCTTAACCTGAACTAGCAGTAACTTTTTAGCCATTAACCTGTCATCTATATTAGCACCTGTACTAAGCAATCATTTTATTAGGGTGCAAACATTAATAACCATATCAGGTATTCATTGTGGCAACCTTATCATCATCCATTTAACCATATCGTTAAATTAATTGAATCTACGTTGCCGCTGCTCAGTCAAGTTCTCACTATCCAGGAGAGACGGCGATTCGAATCGATTCCTATCCAGCTAGAGGGGTATTCCTAAACACAAACCCTGCTTCCCCCGTCAGGGTCGCAACAAGTCACCTTTGGTACAATTCAGGAGTCATGGGTCCGAACAGATCGGCATTCTCAGAGAACCACTCTGCCAAGGTTGTTCGGGACTCTAACCCGCCTTGGACTTATGCCAATGGCTCTCCGCACATCCTTACTACCTCCAGAGTGCCGCCACTGCTCGCGTTCCCGGCCTGAATCGAGCTACTAGGCTTCGCGGTCGGAATGACTTATCCGGCCAGCTAAGTGTTAGGCTGCGTTCAACATGACATGAGGACGTACAGCGTATCGGTCCTTAAACGACTCAGACGGAGTCACTATGTTCAAACCTACACAAGACCCCGCCCGGTCTTAATTAATTATTTACATGGTTCTTTTCCACGATAGCAAATATAGCCAACCGTGATCCACCTCATCCTAAAGCTCGCAGGTGACAGGAAATCACCTGACTTCTACCGCACTAAGCATGGCTAAGCATTTAACCTGTTCCTGAACTTAAATAGGATTCCAGTGCGATATCTGGACAAGGAAGGATATAATGCAGCAATTGGTTTCAACCAATTCCTATACTTAATGCATCATCAACAATAAAAGGTACTCAATGTATTTGTGAAAACATAGGAGGCTTAATATGCTCCGGGGCTTGCCTTTCAGGAACGAGGAAGGCTGGTGGTCAGGGCACTCGGGCAATTCCTCCACGGCGACTGCTTCGTCGGCTTCCTGCACTTCGGGTTCCTCCTCCTGGTTGGCTCCCTCGAACTCCAGCAACGTCACTCCCTCCGGCACACCTATTGCATGAATGCGCAAGATAAATATCATGGATGCACATGTACGAATGTCGGGGATGCTCGGGGAATGCATAGGTTCGCTGTAGTTTGCATATTCCAACTTAAGCCCTATTCAAATCACTTTCACTTACCACGTTTATACAACCTAAGGTATAATTGCTCATCTTCCGTTAATGACCTAGCACCTGCATCTAAGCATATTCTTAAGTTAGGCTAACCCCTAAACAATCAACGAGAACCTTGCAACAACATACATTCAAGCATTTGTATTTCAGCAAAATGAATACTATGTAGCGGCGCAGTAAACTAGTCATAACTGAAGATTTATAAATCCAAATGATATGCAACAAGACAATCTGGAAAGCTTATAAAATTGTCTACAATACAATTTCAGACCTCAAAGCATGATTCAAACCTTTACCAGGTCGAATTCATCAATCAACAGAAGTCTATCCTCACAAGGCAGAGAATCAGCAAAAACTGCAACCTAACTTTAAACAGTTGTAGTTTCTAAACTACTGGGCCAAATGCCCTCAAATTTTGACAGGAGCTAGCTACCTAATTTATCTACAACTCTTGTATTCAACTCATTCACAGAAAACCAAAATATCATGGGGAACTTTTCAAAGTCCCCAGATCGGTCCAGAGGGACATAATGCAAACAATTAATTACTAACTTATGATATAAACACTTAATTGGACAAAACTAACTTTACTGATATATCACACATATCACAAGAACACCAGAAAGTAGGGGGTTCATCACCAAAACATTTCCTCTAATACCTTTCTTAATTTATTTAATTAATTAGAGAAAATAGCAAACATATGTGAAACCTACACCATTAAATCTACAAAAATTACAGTAGACCCTACATACCCTAAGTAGACGACCATAAAAATTTCACACCATTTTAGTAAGTACAACAGCCTACACAAAAATGGTAAGGCAGAATGGCTTAAAATGGCATAATTAGGAAACCTTAGTGAAAAGTGTCAAGCAACAGATTTCATATTTTTCCTACCATCTATAAGGTACCAAGATACTACATACCAAGTTTCATGGCCATAGGATTCATAATTAATTTACTAAAACTCACCCAAGTATCTACCAATGATAAAAAGAAAATCTATAACTCAAAAACTACACATGCAATGACTCTCAAATTTTAACCAGAGCTTCTACTATACAATACTAGCTTACCCACAAAATTTCATAATTTTTGGATCACAGAAACTCAAGATATGATTTAAACAAGTTTGCATGCATACAAAAACACTTTTCAAGTTCCTATTTAATTCATCCAAAATTTCTACATAATATGCTCAAGACATATTTTTCTTAAATACTAGACCTAACCATGAGTCTCACAAAATTGGAACCATCCAATTTGGATCTACATAACAGGAGATACAAAAATATCAAATAAGAATTCAAAACTATATTTTTGAACTATCCTTAAGAACAACAGCCACTGACATGTGGGACCCGGCTGTCAGCCGACCCCACTGGTCAGCGGCAGCAAAGCAGAGGAGGCGGCTGCGACGCTCGAAAGATGGCGGAGCTCGCCGATGGTGACCTCACCGGCGACGAGAACGGCACCAACGTGACCGCCTAGACCTACTGCGTCGATTGGCACCCTAACCGCAAACCCTACCGACCTCTAGGTACCCCGGCCACGGAGCTCGGTGGCTCGGCCATGGCGCATGGTGGCGCGTGACCGTGTTCCGGCTTGGCTGGACCGGCGTGGGTGGTGACATCATCACCCGAGCATCAGCGCATGACGGGGAAGACGAGACGCGGGCTAAGGATGGAGGAGTGGTGCGGTGGTGCGCTGGCCGCGGTGAGCGCCATCTCCGGCGAGAGTGTGACGGCGCAGGAACGCCGACAGCGGCCTCACCTGAGGTCGAATGACCGCGCAGAGATGATGACGAGCAAGAGGGGATCACGGCGGAGCTTTGGTGAAGGTGTAGTGCGCATTTTCACGGTGGTGAGTGCGCGGGAGCTTGCCGAAGCTCACGGCGGCAATGGCGGAGCGGCTGTTTGCTTGGCGCAGCGCGCAGTGGAGGAGAAGAAAGGCGAACTAGAGCGGTGAGTGTGTCGGCAGGTGTGGGTGGCTTCAAGACGCGGCTGCGATGCCAGAATGCGCACGGCGCGTGGCCAGCGTGGTCAGCCGGCCGTCGACGCGCGGCGTACACACGGCCACCGAGTTCTGAATCACCCGAGCACTGTAGCGCCTGAATTTTTTTTTCGTTTCAGTATCCATCGAGCCGACTGTCAGCGAAACTTGTTGACAATGGATCTCTCAATCCGTGGCGATCCAGGGTAAGTTGTAGTTAACAAAGTTGGAGATCTACATGTGGTCTACAACTTTCACAATTGGAGCTCGAGCTGGTTCGGCTTGGTTTGTGAGATACAGTGCTCCAAACATCAGCTCAAGAAACTGAAAATTGGTTTATGACTTAGAAAATTTTCAGGGTTTCAAAATAGATCTCAAATCTAACTTGTGGGGCCCTTTAGAGCATGTTGTGCACATTTTCATGACTTGGCTTCTAAACAAAGTTTGTTCCTTATATAATTCTCTACAACTTTGCTTTAGGTTTCTCAGACATGCAAACATCCTAAGCTACACATTTTAAACAGTCAAACACAGGAGCTCTAGGGGTCCAAATTGGTCAACCATGACTTGGAAACCTAATTAGGCAAAATGATCAACATGAACAATGTTCCAAATAACATTTTATGTATAACTGAGTTACTTACAAGTATTTCTAGCCACACCATGCATTGGTCACACAAGAATCAATCAAGGTATATATACTGAAACAATGAAAAACACAAGAAATGTTGCAAATGTTTCGTAGTCATGTTTCACATGTTTCATGATCTTGTTGCATAGTATTAACTAACCTTGTTTCACTAAGTGAGTGGCACATGTTGCACTTAAGTGTTGCACACTTTACATTTCATAAAAGAACAACACACATGAAATATATAACATGTTGCAATGTTTCGAAATCATGTTTCATGTGATATAAGTTCACGAATGGATGTATGATGCTCATGTTCATGAAATACAGTGCAAATGTGGAAGCTAAACACCAGGGGTGTTATAGCCTTCCCCCCTTATAAAAATCTCATCCCGAGATTTGAAAAGCGTACCATTGTTGATAGAATTCCTTATAACCATCCCTCAAATAGTCTTCCCTTTCCCACGTTGCATCGCGTTCACTACCCTGATTGCTCCACATGACTTTATAGAACTTGACGACCTGACTCTGAGTCACTCGCTCACGAGTGTCAATCACTCGAACCGGCTTTTCTTCAAAGGTCAAATCTGATTTTAACTCGATATCCCCCAATGGAACTCTCTCTTTAGGGACGCGAAGACATTTCTTTAATTGGGATACATGAAAGACATTGAAGATAGCACTCATCTCAGGAGGTAATTGAATCTTATACGCCACTTTTCCACTTTGTCCAATGATTTCAAACGGACCAACATATCTCGGCGCAAGCTTTCGCTTCACACCAAAGCGTTGGACACACTTCATAGGTGAGACTTTCAGATAAACGAAGTCTCCAACTTCGAACTCAATAGGTTTCCTACGTCGATCAGCATAACTCTTCTGCCTAGCTTGAGCTGCGGCCATGTGGGTTTGGATAGTACGGACTTGTTCTTCAGCTTCTTGAACGAAATCAATTCCATAATATCTCCTTTCACCGGCTTCTACCCAGTTCAACAGGGTTCTACACTTCCGGCCATACAAAGCTTCAAATGGTGCCATCTTTATGCTCTCTTGATAACTATTATTGTACGAGAATTCAGCTAGGGGCAACCATTTTCCCATGAGCCCTTAGCCGAGATGACACAAGCTCTCAACATATCTTCTAAGATTTGATTCACCCGTTCAGTTTGCCCATTGGTTTGCGGATGATAGGCAGAACTTCTTACGAGCTTAGTCCCTAATAATCCATGTAAGTGCTCCCAAAAGCGAGCAGTGTACTGTGGTCCTCTATCTGAGACAATAGTATGAGGGATCCCATGAAGTCAGACTATCTGGTTGAAGTACAACTCCGCGTAGTCGGTTGGACGAAAGTCTATGTGGACAGGAATAAAGTGTGCCGACTTGGTCAGTCGGTCCACAATTACCCAAATTGAGTTAAAATTCCTCTGAGTGGTAGGGAGTCCAACTATAAAATCCATACTTATCTCTTCCCATTTCCAACCTGGAATAGAGAGTGGCTGAAGTAATCCAGCTTTCATGTGTACCGCCTTGACCCGACAACAAGTGTCACACCTAGCCACATAAGCGGCTATCTCTTTCTTCATTTTGGTCCACCAAAATCGAGGCTTTAAATCATGATACATCTTACTACTACCAGGATGAATAGATAGTTTAGAGGAATGAGCTTCGGATATGATTTGGTTTCTGAGCTCTCTATCCTTCGGAACTACTAACCTATCCTTGAACCATAACACGCCTTCCTCATCTACTCGAAAATGTTTGGCTTCTTGCTCTTTCATCTTGCGCTTGATGTGAAACACACCTGCATCTGTCTTCTGTAGCTCAATAATTCGACTCTGTAGAGTACAACTGATAGTGATGTTGTGCAGGACTGCAGGATGAAGGAGCTTTGACAAATGGACATCACTCTCAATCAACGAGTGGCAATGAGACTTTTTGCTTAAGGCATCCGCGACGACGTTTGCCTTGCCAGGGTGATAGTGCACTTGAAGGTTATAATCCTTGATCAACTCGAGCCATCTTCTCTGACGCATATTTAACTCTGGTTGAGTGAAGATGTACTTGAGGCTTTTGTGATCAGTGTAGATGTTGCACACATTGCCAAGCAGATAATGTCTCCAGGCCTTCAAAGCATGAACAACTGCAGCGAGTTCCAAGTCATGCATTGGATAATTCACTTCATGCTTCCGAAGTTGGCGAGAGGTATAAGCGATGACTCTACCCTCTTGCATAAGAACACCTCCTAACCCAATACCTGATGCATCACAGAACACATCAAAAGGTTTTTCGATATCCGGTTGTGCCAAAACCGGAGCCGAGGTTAGAAGAGTTCGCAGGGTATGGAAAGCCGCATCACACTCAGGAGTCTAGACAAACTTCATGTCTTTTTGCAGCAATTGAGTCATAGGCTTGGCTATTTTAGAGAAATCTAGGATGAAGCGACGATAATAGCCAGCCAACCCCAGAAAACTCCGAACCTCGTGCACCAAGATGGGAGCCTTCTAGTTCAATACTTCTTGCACCTTGGTGGGATCAACCATAATTCCACCATCGGACAACACGTGTCCAAGAAAAGGTACCTCACGAAGCCAAAATTCACATTTGCTGAACTTTGCATACAGCTGGTGTTCTCGCAATCTAGTAAGAACCACCCACAAATGTTCAACATGATCTTCCTCATTCTCAGAATAGACCAGGATATCATCTATAAATACCACCACAAATTTGTCCAACTCAGGCATAAACACTGAATTCATCAGATACGTAAAATGTGCGGGGGCATTGGTCAATCCAAAAGACATAACAAGGTATTCATACAGACCATATCTTGTAGAGAATGCAGTTTTTGGGACTTCCTCAGGCCGAATTTTGATTTGATGATACCCAGATCTCAAATCAATCTTAGAAAAGACTTTTGCTTTAGATAACTGATCAAACAAGATATCTATGTGTGGCAGAGGGTACTTATTCTTGATTGTAACTGCATTCAAGGGTCTATAATCTACACACATGCATAGAGATTGATCCTTCTTCTTCACAAAGATGGCTGGGCACCCCCAGGGAGATGAACTAGGGCGGATAAGGCCTTTCTGTAGCAGTTCATTCAACTGGGTCTTGAGTTCAGCTAGTTCATTGGGAGGCATTCTATATGGCCTTCTAGATATGGGAGCTATATCAGGAAGCAACTCTATCTTGAATTCCACTTCTTGATCCGGGGGCAATCCAGGCAAATCATCGGGAAAAACATCCGGAAAGTCACACACGACAGGAATGTCTGCCAGAGACTTTGCTTGCACCGCATTGGTCGTGCAAGAAAGATTGATGTCCTTGGGTAACTGTACTAGAAAACCCTCCTGATTACCAGGATCTCTAAGCATGACTACTCTAGTCGACGTATCAATAAGCACTCCATGACGGCTCATCCAGTTCATTCCCAATATCACATCGATACCTAGCCCCGGTAAAACTACCAAATCAACCTGATAACTTCGCCCCTCTATCTCAAATTGTACGTCCCCAACTACCAGCTTGGTTGGGATAATACCACTGGCAGCCCTAATATAATAACCAGAGGCAATAATTCATTCTTCAATCCCCACATCATCAAGTAGATTACTAGTGCCATATGCAGTGCATTCCAACATGACAAGTTTTAAACTTCACCAACGTTACGCATCCCGAAGGGAGCGAATTAAAGTACATTACCAGTATGACTGCAAAGGCTTAACTCGTGAGACTTGCTAACGAACTACTCATCGAAGTGATTACTGTCCACATTGGAGACACCTTGGACTTCTTCTGGGTATTCCTCTCCTTCTAACTTCTTGCCGAGAGATTTCACTTTATACTTGGGATAAGCAATTATAAGGGAGGGAGTAATGCAATATGAATGTCATGAGTGAATATGATGCATGCTCGTTCCGTACGTCCTCCCAAACCTAAGAAAATTTAAGCTTTAGCGGACTATACGGTGGCATACATACGTTCTCTCAATAAGCGGTAACTAGTCGATCTACACGGTGCGTTGTTAGCGTACCTGCAGAAAAACTTCATTGCAGCCCAACCCAACAAGATATAATGCTAATTACACAAGTAGTGCTAAGATACTCTCCATATATACATCCCCCGATATATATACTTCGGTATCCAAGCGACCCGACAAATGTACCCACAATTAAGTACTTTCATATATACATGTATGCAACATGTAAATACTCCAGTAACCACAACTAGCTCTCCCCTAGACCGACGGTTGGACGGTCATCTCTCACAACTCACTCTTACCTCAGCGTAGAGGCAATTGATCCATACATTACCATTCAAACGAATGGTATCCATGCAATATCACGCCGCATGGACGACGAAATAGAGACAATCAATTCCCCCAAGTTAGTAATTATATATAAGCCACCTAGAAGTCCTTAAGTGGGCTATAAGGGATGTGATCACCAGTATACCATAAATTTTTTTTATTTTTGAACACTTATATATATAATTATAAGTTTAAAAACCATTTTTACAACAAAAACTTTTGTTTTAAATAGCCGTAAGACATGTTTAATGTTGAATCTAGCTCTAATACCAGCTGTCACAGAACCGGCCAATTTATAAGAGCACAAGTACAAAAACAATCGCCGGAACGATCAAATTCTCGAACTTGAGCCCATATAAACCCGGTAGTCAACCGAAATCTCGAAGGATTTCAAACCAACTTGCATACAACCAAGATCACAGTAATCCAACATAACATATCGTACGTTACAACATTTCACAGATGTTCGCAAATAGATTACATCATCACAGAGTCATTGTTATTACAAAACGAGTCTTGTAAAACATGCGGAAGCAAATAGTTTAACTCACACACCGAGTTCAAATACACATACTAGTTCGCTGATCATAGACCACAAAAGCATTCAGATAAGAGAAAGGAGATCATGCCCATGATCTAGTCCTCATCACCCGCCGGGTGGAGACAATACTTGCAGAATCCCTGATATAGGAGGTCATCTGCAACAAGAGGGAATAAACCCTGAGTACGGGAATGTACTCAGCTAGACTTACCCGTCGAAAACCAAACAAATGACACCAAAGATTATGCATAGCTTAATGTAGTGGAGTTGGCTGATATTTTCTTTTTGCAGAAAAGCATAAGTAATATTGATCAACTCTTAACCTGAACTAGCAGTAACTTTTTAGCCATTAACCTGTCATCTATATTAGCACCTGTACTAAGCAATCATTTTATTAGGGTGCAAACATTAATAACCATATCAGGTATTCATTGTGGCAACCTTATCATCATCCATTTAACCATATCGTTAAATTAATTGAATCTACGTTGCCGCTGCTCAGTCAAGTTCTCACTATCCGGGAGAGACGGCGATTCAAATCGATTCCTATCCAGCTGGAGGGGTATTCCTAAACACAAACCCTGCTTCCCCCGTCAGGGTCGCAACAAGTCACCTTTGGTACAATTCAGGAGTCGCGGGTCTGAACAGATCGGCATTCTCAGAGAACCACTCTGCCAAGGTTGTTCGGGACTCTAACCCGCCTTGGACTTATGCCAATGGCTCTCCGCACATCCTTACTACCTCCAGAGCGCCGCCACTGCTCGCGTTCCTGGCCTGAATCGAGCTACTAGGCTTCGCGGTCGGAACGACTTATCTGGCCATCTAAGTGTTAGGCTGCGTTCAACATGACATGAGGACGTACAACATATCGGTCCTTAAACGACTCAGACGGAGTCATTATGTTCAAACCTACACAAGACCCCGCCCGGTCTTAATTCATTATTTACATGGTTCTTTTCCACGATAGCAAATATAGCCAACCGTGATCCACCTCATCCTAAAGCTCGCAGGTGACAGGAAATCACCTGACTTCTACCGCACTAAGCATGGCTAAGCATTTAACCCATTCCTGAACTTAAATAGGATTCCAGTGCGATATCTGGACAAGGAAGGATATAATGCAGCAATTGGTTTCAACCAATTCCTATACTTAATGCATCATCAACAATAAAAGGTACTCAATGTATTTGTGAAAACATAGGAGGCTTAATATGCTCCGGGGCTTGCCTTTCAGGAATGAGGAAGGCTGGTGGTCAGGGCACTCGGGCAATTCCTCCACGACGACTGCTTCGTCGGCTTCCTGCACTTCGGGTTCCTCCTCCTGGTTGGCTCCCTCGAACTCCAGCAACGTCACTCCCTTCGGCACACCTATTGCATGAATGCGCAAGATAAATATCATGGATGCACATGTACGAATGTCAGGGATGCTCGGGGAATGCACAGGTTCGCTGTAGTTTGCATATTCCAACTTAAGCCCTATTCAAATCACTTTCACTTACCACGTTTATACAACCTAAGGTATAATTGCTCATCTTCCATTAATGACCTAGCACCTGCACCTAAGCATATTCTTAAGTTAGGCTAACCCCTAAACAATCAATGAGAACCTTGCAACAACATACATTCAAGCATTTGTATTTCAGCAAAATGAATACTATATAGCGGCGCAGTAAACTAGTCATAACTGAAGATTTATAAATCCAAATGATATGCAACAAGACAATCTGGAAAGCTTATAAAATTTTCTACAATACAATTTCAGACCTCAAAGCATGATTCAAACCTTTACCAGGTCGAATTCATCAATCAACAGAAGTCTATCCTCACAAGGCAGAGAATCAGCAAAAACTGCAACCTAACTTTAAACAGTCGTAGTTTCTAAACTACTAGGCCAAATGCCCTCAAATTTTGACAGGAGCTAGCTACCTAATTTATCTACAACTCTTGTATTCAACTCATTCACAGAAAACCAAAATATCATGGGGAACTTTTCAAAGTCCCCAGATCGGTCCAGAGGGACATAATGCAAACAATTAATTACTAACTTATGATATAAACACTTAATTGGACAAAACTAACTTTACTGATATATCACACATATCACAAGAACACCAGAAAGTAGGGGGTTCATCACCAAAACATTTCCTCTAATACCTTTCTTAATTTATTTAATTAATTAGAGAAAATAGCAAACATATGTGAAACCTACACCATTAAATCTACAAAAATTACAGTAGACCCTACATACCCTAAGTAGACGACCATAAAAATTTCACACCATTTTAGTAAGTACAACAGCCTACACAAAAATGGTAAGGCAGAATGGCTTAAAATGGCATAATTAGGAAACCTTAGTGAAAAGTGTCAAGCAACAGATTTCATATTTTTCCTACCATCTATAAGGTACCAAGATACTACATACCAAGTTTCATGGCCATAGGATTCATAATTAATTTACTAAAATTCACCCAAGTATCTACCAATGATAAAAAGAAAATCTATAACTCAAAAACTACACATGCAATGACTCTCAAATTTTAACCAGAGCTTCTACTATACAATACTAGCTTACCCACAAAATTTCATAATTTTTGGATCACAGAAACTCAAGATATGATTTAAACAAGTTTGCATGCATACAAAAACACTTTTCAAGTTCCTATTTAATTCATCCAAAATTTCTACATAATATGCTCAAGACATATTTTTCTTAAATACTAGACCTAACTGTGAGTCTCACAAAATTGGAACCATCCAATTTGGATCTACATAACAGGAGATACAAAAATATCAAATAAGCATTCAAAACTGTATTTTTGAACTATCCTTAAGAACAACAGCCACTGACATGTGGGACCCGGCTGTCAGCCGACCCCACTGGTCAGCGGCAGCAAAGCAGAGGAGGCGGCTGCGACGCTCGGAAGACGGCGGAGCTCGCCGACGGTGACCTCACCGGCGACAAGAACGGCACCAACGTGACCGCCTAGACCTACTGCGTCGATTGGCACCCTAACCGCAAACCCTACCGACCTCTAGGTACCCCGGCCACGGAGCTCGGCGGCTCGGCCATGGCGCACGGCGGCGCGTGACCGTGTTCCGGCTTGGCTGGACCGGCGTGGGTGGTGACATCATCACCCGAGCATCAGCGCATGACAGGGAAGACGAGACGCGGGCTAAGGATGGAGGAGTGGTGCGGTGGTGCGCTGGCCGCGGTGAGCGCCATCTCCGGCGAGAGTGTGACGGCGCGGGAACACCGACAGCGGCCTCACCTGAGGTCGAATGACCGCGCGGAGATGATGACGAGCAAGAGGGGATCACGGCGGAGCTTCGGTGAAGGTGTAGTGCGCGTTTTCACGGTGGTGAGTGCGCGGGAGCTTGCCGAAGCTCACGGCGGCAATGGCGGAGCGGCTGTTTGCTTGGCGCAGCGCGCGGTGGAGGAGAAGAAAGGCGAACTGGAGCGGTGAGTGCGTCGGCAGGCGTGGGGTGGCTTCAAGACGCGGCTGCGATGCCAGAATGCGCACGGCGCGTGGCCAGCGCGGTCAGCCGGCCGTCGACGCGCGGCGTACACGCGGCCACCGAGTTCTGAATCGCCCGAGCACTGTAGCGCCTGAATTTTTTTTTCGTTTCAGTATCCATCGAGCCGACTGTCAGCGAAACTTGTTGACAATGGATCTCTCAATCCGTGGCGATCCAGGGTAAGTTGTAGTTAACAAAGTTGGAGATCTACATGTGGTCTACAACTTTCACAATTGGAGCTCGAGCTAGTTTGGCTTGGTTTGTGAGATACAGTGCTCCAAACATCAGCTCAAGAAACTGAAAATTGGTTTATGACTTAGAAAATTTTTAGGGTTTCAAAATAGATCTCAAATCTAACTTGTGGGGCCCTTTAGAGCATGTTGTGCACATTTTCATGACTTGGCTTCTAAACAAAGTTTGTTCCTTATATAATTCTCTACAACTTTCTTTAGGTTGCTCAGACATGCAAACATCCTAAGCTACACATTTTAAACAGTCAAACACAGGAGCTCTAGGGGTCCAAATTGGTCAACCATGACTTGGAAACCTAATTAGGCAAAATGATCAACATGAACAATGTTCCAAATAACATTTTATGTATAACTGAGTTACTTACAAGTATTTCTAGCCACACCATGCATTGGTCACACAAGAATCAATCAAGGTATATATACTGAAACAATGAAAAACACAAGAAATGTTGCAAATGTTTCGTAGTCATGTTTCACATGTTTCATGATCTTGTTGCATAGTATTAACTAACCTTGTTTCACTAAGTGAGTGGCACATGTTGCACTTAAGTGTTGCACACTTTACATTTCGTAAAAGAACAACACACATGAAATATATAACATGTTGCAATGTTTCGAAATCATGTTTCATGTGATATAAGTTCACGAATGGATGTATGATGCTCATGTTCATGAAATGCAGTGCAAATGTGGAAGCTAAACACCAGGGGTGTTACATTTATGGGCTTATGGATAAACTTGTTGCCAACCAATTGCTAAAAAGATGATCTATTAAAGCTAATCGCAGTTAAACCAGTGTCAGCCCTTTTGAGCCTCATGAACCCCATGATATAATTGTTAAGTACAACATGTACTTACACTTGCTTTATTTTTCTATACATTGGATAAAAATCCCGGATGGGTACCAGATTGCTAGTTTGGAGGAGTTAGACTTGTGGTCAACCAGTCAATTGTCCCTGTGAATTTGGAGTCTTCGCCAGAAGATCAGAGTCAACTTTCCGCTGTCTATACTCTGAGGGTACTTTTCTTTTACTAATACATTATGTAATAAGTATTGTCTCTTGATATTACCCTTATTTGTGGCTATGTGTGAGATTTGACTTGGGCTCATATATAGTGTATATCTGGTTTTGTCTTTAAAACCGGGTGCTACAAAGTAGTATCAGAGCAATGCTGACTGTAGGACGCAAGCCTAGATAGAACTGGACGTTTTAGCATGCTTTTATCTTGCTTAGTTCTTGTTTTCTCTCCAACCTTGTTATTTGCTAAAAGTTATGCTCACTTCTACCTCTGTCTGTTATGAAAACTTTGTCTCTATTCTCAATCCTCTATCTTTGTCTATGTAGATGGAACGTAATGAGATAACTGCCAACATCAGAGATCAGGAGGACCAAGCTACGTTGCCCTTGACTACATTCGATAAGGAGAAGCTTGTAGCTGTGCAACAACAAGCACCAGAAGGTATGACTCAACCTAGGAGTTTTTAACAGTGCTTGCCATAAGGTCAAATCAACATACCAAAGGGACCAGTGAAGAGATAAGTAACAGAAGCTTGGAATAATATGAAGTCCAATGAAGATATTGGAAGAATGGCACATGAATGCCAGGATCAACCACAACAGAAGTAGGAACAGAAGGTCCAGAAGAAATAGGAGCAAGGAAGTAAAGCAAAGAGAAACTACATCCAAGGAAGATTGAATAATGTGGATATGACTACCGCTCATGGAGCAAAGGAGGTTGTGTATGGTTTCATTTCAGTAAACTCAGCTTCCACCACAGTGTTGTTTGACCCCAAAGCTTCACATTCATTTATCTCTAGTGCATATGTAAAGGAACATAAGATAACTATGCTTCCAATGAGGAGACCAGTGATAGTTAAGACCCTAGAAGGAGAAATGAAGGCAAACCACAAATGCCCAAGAGTTAGTCTTAAAATCAAAGGAGTAAAATTTGAAGCAAATCTTATTGTATTAGAGTTAGTAGACATTGATGTCATTCTTGGAATAGGATGGCTATCTGCTTGTGAAGGAGTGATCAAGTATGCCCAGCGTTCAGTGCTTCTAACAACACCGTCAGGAGAAAGAATTGAGTATGAAGGTATTCAGCCTGTACCTAAGGACAATGTGGATAAGAAGAGAAAGGAGATCTCACCAGAGTCAGAATCAGGAAGAAATCAACATTCGAATTCTATTACATTGTCACATCCAACTCCAATCCCTAGTTAGTTAAACTCAGACTCTAAAGAATTAGAAGTTTCTCAAGCTAAGGTTACTCCACTCTTTCCACATGAGGTATGTATAGATGGGTGGACAATCACCTACATAGAGTTTCAACCCCAAAAGATCAAGCGAGCGAAAAAGCGGTCTAGTCAAACAAAGATGAACTTACGGAATCAACAAGCTGATAATACTCTAAGCAACAATTTAGTGGAGTATGACATCACTAAAGATCTAGCTAAGAGAAGATGTTACAATTACCAGCAGGAAGGACATTATGTTAAATCTTGCCCACAGAAGGATCAACAATTATGCCATGGAGGTAGCCAGAGCTAGGTCAATACAGGACTACCACTAGCAAGTGATGGTGACACACAATACAAAGGAAGCCCATGATGAAATTGATGTAGTGGATGACGTGTCACTCCCATGCGAGAGATGTCCCTGTAATCATGCCATTTTTAAGAAATAGGAGTTGTGCCCCTTATGTAATAAAAACGATAGTATCGCAAGTGAGTCGATGAATGAGTTATGCATTTTTAAGTGCTTTGTTGATTTGTCATTATGTTATGCTTGTTTTGCATCTTTGTAATGATTGCAATGATTTTGTTGGGTGTTCCCGCAATTTCATTTAGTTCATAGGTTTAAGGTATAAGGATTAATGAAATAAATAGTTGGGTTACGGTTTTATTCTGTTTTTCCTATCCCGTCTTTGGAGCTACCTGTATTTATTGGTTCATATCTCTGATTTTGGACGATCAAAAACCCTGAAGAAATCCTAAACAACAGTAGACTTCAATCACAAGACGATGCAAGCTATACTTTGGTATCCCCTACTTTACCTTATCTTAAGGGGGGTAGTCAAGTGGAAGAATTGATAAGATAAAGTATCATACGTTCGAGTTTGCACAGCGGAAATCAGAGTGTGCAGCGGAAGCGTGGTGGTACTCAAGGATGTAAGAGATAACTTAGATTTTCAATGAGTTTTGGTTAGAAGTCCAAGAAAGGTTTATCCAAGATCATCAAGAATTTTGGTAGAGCTACTAGAGAAGCTTTTAAGTTAGTTTGGATCAAGAGACTTCAGTCAAGTGTTTGAAGGAGTCCAAGAGGTCAAAGTAAAACCTGAGTATTAGCTTTGTTAGATCAGGATAGGAGCTTTGTATCTACAATAATGCATCTTGTGAAGGTGTAGGATGTGTCCTTATAAGCATGAGTTGAACTAACCTGTTATCTAGAGTTATCTATTGCGATGCATGGAAGTACCATCTTCTTGAAGGTAAAAGTAATATCTAGGAGGGTCACAAGAATATATAGGATACCTTCACCAAGTTAGTCTTTAGCTTGTGATAACCTTGTTGGAATGAGATTGATTAGGACTTGGCAAAGTGCTATCACTTTGAGAAGCGAAGTCATGGTCGATACCCTTAGCAACAGAGAATCATGCTAAGAAGGTTTGGATGACACTAAGGATTAAGAGTTGTATTCCCAGTTCGAGCAACTTCACTAGGATCATTAACGTTTTGAAGATTAGTGGTAGATTGTCTTTTGGACCAATAAGATAAGGAATCTTTGTTGGATGGTGAACATTTGAGAAAAGAGAATTATGGCCTAGTGATTAGGGTTACCGGAGAGTTGTTCAAGGTACCTGTCAAAATTTTGGAATTAGTTAGGCAAATTACTTGGAGTAAGGGCGACAGGTATGCAAGTAAAGTGGATCTTTATAAACACGATGGAACTACCCGAGAAAGTAAAGAAGAATCCAACGACGTAGTATTCCCATCTCTTAGTCGACGTCTTCTGAATCTCGAGGACGAGATTCGTCTTAAGGGGGGTAGAATTGTAACACCCTAAACATTGCCTCTTTTGAAATAGAGCTAAAATGATTTAAGTTGGAATTTTTGTGCACATGAAATATAGGAAATAAAATTTTTCATTAATTTAAAATTCAACATAAGGTAGTAACATGTGTGAGCATACATGCTGTTGCATCTTATTTATTGTGATGGATGGTGTTGATCTAAAACTCCAAAGTAATTTGTAATGTTTTTGAAATGAAGTTGAAAATGGCTTTGAAATAAAAGAAAAGAAAAATTGAAAATAAGAGGATTAAAAAAAATGGAAAAGTTTATTTTTGGAAAACTTACCCAAAATTGGTTCAATTATGTTGGAATTAGAAAGTATATTTTTAAATCATGCTTGATTCAGTTCCTATTTGAAATTGTTTTGAATTAAGAAAAGAAATAGAATTCAAAAATAGAAAAGGATTTTTATTTGAAAAATATTCTATTCTTCATTTTTGGCCCAACCTCGGAACCAGCCCAGCAGCCTCTCTTCCCTCCCTCACGCGCTCGGCCCACTTCTTCCCTCCTCTTCCTGGCCTCGGCCCAGCTGCCCCTCCCTTTCCCTCCTTCCGGCCTGCTTCGCACGGCCCGCTCGGCGCTGCAGCCGCTCGGCCTACTCTGCCTGGCCTGCTCCGCACGACTCACCCGCGTGGCCCAGCTCAGCCATGGCCCACCTTGGCTTCGCCCACACGCACTCGGCAGCGCACTGCTGTGGCCTACTCGGCCCATGCCTGCACGCGCTGTCTCTCCCCCTCACTGCGGTCCTAGCCCCACGCCGTCAGATGCTCACCTGTGCTCCACTCCCGTTCTTCTCGCTGCGACAAGGGACCCACTCGTCAGTGCCCCATGCTCCCTTCCTTTCTTCCCTTTCTTCCCCGACGCATTCCTTCCTTCCTCACCGCCGATGGCGCGCCCCGAATGGCAAGCCGCCGTGCCCGTTTGGCAAGCGGCCAATCAGCCCCGCTTCCTTTCCATCCACGCAGCGCCTCTCCCCGCCTATAAGACCCAGCCCGAGCCCTCCCCTCTGCCCCTTCCTCTGTTCACCGTTCCAGTCGTCACCGCCACCGTCGACCCGCCCCATTGAAGCCTTCCAGACGCTGAGACCACTCCCTTCGACCCCGCAGTAAGATCCTCCACCTACCCGTGCTCTCCTTTCATTGAATAACGCTCTGTAACGCCGTAGGAGCGAGTTGCTGACCCGCCGGCCAAGGCGCCGCCGTGGGCTCGGTGCCCCAACGCGTTCCCACCCAAGATTTGTGCTCCATTGAATCCGCAAGCCTTCGTGCTACGCGCCCGTATGCTCAGTTTGACCCTGGGAGGTCCGGAGCGCCAAACCGACGTTCACCGTAGCGCGTGGCTCGCCACCGGCCATGGCAGCCTCGCCGGTGATGCTGTGCTATCGCTGGAAGTACTCCCGAGCACCCTGCGTCGTTGGATCTTGCACGACCGGCCACGATTGAACCGTACCGGTTCGTGGTGTAATCGGTCCACCGTGGACCCGTGAACTCGGTGCACCGCGCCACATCAGCATGCGCCCATGCCACATGGTGCACCGCACCAACCCCCGACCGCCACGTGTTAGCCTGGTCAGCCGCCGAGTCAAACCCCCAGTCAAGCCATGCGCATTTTGCAGAAAAGCCCCCGCTTTTTCCAGTAAATAACCCGCAGCCTGTAGCGGTTCAAAATAAATTCAAATCAGTCCTATTTTTATTCAGTTAGGACCCTGTAGTTTCCAGAAATAGTATGCCTAGTCCAAAATACATTTAAATTCAGAATTTTAATTGTTTAAATTCAAAATTGAGTTCAAATATTCACATAAATGCCACTGAACCTTATTTCATGCGTAACTTTTGCGTTTTAAGTCCGATTTGACCCGTTCAAATTGCGTTAGGATCGTATTTATGTTATCTACATGTTTATACAACTGTTAGGCATGTTTTCAACACTTGAAATTCATGAGTAGATTTAATCTATTAATTAACCAAAGTAAAACTTGTTTAAATCATAACTTGTTCATTCTAACTCTAAAAAGTCCGTTCAAGTTGCGTTTGTTTCATAACGACGAGATCTACGCATTAGTAATAATGTTTACTATATGACTATCTCATAAAAATCATAGTTTAAATCATATCTTGATTAATAATTATGCAACTATGTTTTATACATAAAATATGATTTGTTTTACTTTTGTTTTATAATCTAAATCTAAAATTGACTTAAATCAATCTATATTATTTATAAATATCTTTTATAAATGAATTCATATGGTTAACATAAATGAAGCCTATAGTTTTCTTTTCCACGTATTAGGCAAATCTCTCGGTAGTTGTAACTTTTGAATCGTAGTTTCGATTAGCGTGCCTCTCACGACTGTGTGTTCGTAGTGATACGTAGAATCGTATATCAATCTTTTTTATTTATTTTTCTATGATTGGTGTACTGTTCTGATATAGATGCAACTGTATGCTATGCATGTATGTGTATGGATGTTTGTGTGGTGTTCTATGATTGTCCAGTCGGTGAGATACACGTGGTGATCCAGAAGAAGAAGAAGGACATTAAGGATTAAAGCTTACCGAAGGATCGGTGTATAAGGCAAGTATAGCATGGGATTATCCTTGTTACCTTTTCACATTTAAACACTTAATTCATATTGCATGTGTCTACCTTGGTTGCCAATAAGGATATCCTAGATATTTGATATCTTGTACCTTGATACCTTTGGGATATTACATTGGGTAGTTTTTGCTAGTGCTTAATCAAAACCATGATCTTGTAACTTGACTAATGGTATATGCAATAAACATTAAAATATGACTTTTTGGTAACATGGAACCAGGGGGCTGGAGTGTTTATATGCTTCAGATTCCTCTCCCTATGGACTTATCTGTAAGCGATCATCTGGGACTTATAGTACAGCTATGAGGGCCATATGGCTCTGGCTTTAGCTCAGTATGAGGATCTTTTCTAGCTTGTTAGTGGTTACCTTTTAGGCGCGGGGTATGTTTCCTTTGCTGCTAGGAAGTGTGTACCGTGCTGCGATGCCACGCATGCCACTCCTAGAGATGGGCCACATACGCTTGGCGGCCCTAACTTGTTAGACGAATTCTTTGAAAGGCTTTATAGTGAACCCTGCTGACCTTCCTTGGAAGTGGGTCAAGAGAATAGCTACCTCAGGCGAAAGGGTAAATCATGACTCACAGTGAACGTGTACAAACTCTGTAGAGTATAAAACTGTTATAACAGCCGTGCTCATGGACATGAGCGGCCTTAGACCCTTATGGAATAGAGATGATCACTGATGGATGATGATGCTAATAATTAATTGTTTATGCTATACATTATTTATGTTTACTTGATCATGAGTTTATGGGCTTATGGATAAACTTGTTGCCAACCAATTGCTAAAAAGATGATCTATTAAAGCTAATCGCAGTTAAACCAGTGTTAGCCCTTTTGAGCCTCATGAACCCCATGATATAATTGTTAAGTATGACATGTACTTACACTTGCTTTATTTTTCTATACATTGGATAAAAATCTCGGATGGGTACCAGATTGCTGGTTTGGAGGAGTTAGGCTTATGGTCAACCAGTCAGTCGTCCCTATGAATTTGGAGTCTTCGCCAGAAGATCAGAGTCAACTTTTCGCTGTCTATACTCTGAGGGTACTTTTCTTTTACTAATACGTTATGTAATAAGTATTGTCTCTTGATATTACCCTTATTTGTGGCTATATGTGAGATTTGACTTACTGGGCTCATATATAGTGTATATCTGGTTTTGTCTTTAAAACTGGGTGCTACAGATGGTCACCTTTCTAACCTCCATGGCCCTTCTTGAGCTAGGACAGATCTTCACAATCGGATCCATGACTTGGGTCATCAGCCCTGATGGCAATGGGAGGATCATGGAGGCAGTGTAGGATCACCCTGCTCTAATCATGCCAACACTAGCAACGACATCCCCGATCCCGGTGCCCCACCATAGGGTTAGGAGATCTATCAGCTATGATGATCTGATCGCACCCATCGATTAGATCACTAACCGCTTAGCAGAATGTTAGCTCCTCGTGCTTTTGGTCTTAGATCAATTTAGAGCGAGTGATGATTTTCCTGCACTCCAAGATCACTGAGCCACTGCAATCGAGCCACCTACTTGGCTACACCATTTGAGGTGACCAAATTCTGATCTGGTGATCACGGCTACTCTAGAGGGGCACACGGCATGGCGTCAACCACTTCCCACTTCTAGCCTACACTTGGCCACCTATGAGGCGATGATGGAGAACCCACCGAGGCCCTATCCTTTTGGGCTGGAGGGTGTGGGATCTACATACCAGAACGCCATCCACCACCTCTCCATCGACCACATTGAGGACAACCATGCCACCAATCCCTATAGAATTGACCTGACTAACTCTAGTCAGCCTGCACCCGTGGTCAACATGGTGGCTATTCACCAGCTCTTGGATGATTCCCCTCTTCTGATTGAGTCTCTTCACAACATTCTAAATGAGGGCCCTGACAACTACTCTGAGGGCTCAACCTAGACCATACCAAGCTACCCTCCTTTCCCTCCAGGGTTTAGGGGCATGATTTTCCACATCAGCCATGATAGCATCACCAAGGACGATGAAACCACTAAAGAGCGTGAAGCTCATCTAGTGAAGAACGTCGATCGCCAACATTGTCAAGATGCAGAAGTAGCCCAAGCGGCCGACGAGGATGGTCGTGGCCTGCCCCGCCATCAATGTAATCTATAAGAAGCATTCGACATGGTGGGCGACTAGCTAGTCTACCAGACTCTGAGTGCCAATCTAGCCATCGCTTTCAACGAGCTCGACAAACTCCCACACACTCCAGAGGTCGAGAAAGTCTAAGCTCACATCATAGCTGTGCAAGCCCAAGTTAACGAGTTCTAAAATGGTGCTCTATCCTATTCCACCACGTCAGCTCATAGCTGTCGCTCTCACCATGATGGAGGAGGCTAACATCATGATGTCGATGGCCCTCGACCTCTGGTAGGAGGTCCCTACATCTATAGAGGATCCAAAGGCAACTATGAAGCTCATTCACGCCATGACAACCGCCCGCCATGCCCCCTAGGAGGTTAGGGAAGCAACCACAACCAGGAGGTCAATCAACCCCTTCCCCATGACCTTCACAACCACATCAATGCTGGCATAGATGTCCGCAAACACATAAAAAACAATAGGTCCACACGCTATGAAGTAGAGATGGAATGTTGCCGGCAATTCAACACCAAACATGAGGGATTTGCTGCATGTCAAGCACCACTCCCTGCTGGTGCATCAGGACTTCGCCCCTTCACTGAAAGGTTTTGAGATGTCCAGTGGCCTATGGGTTTCAAGGTCATTGGTGTTAACACCTATGACGGAAAGGCCAACCCCGCCTAGTGGCTAACTCTATATGAGATCGCTGTGAAAGCCATGGGTGGAGACAAAGACGTCATGGTGAACTATCTTCCCATCATGTTCAACTAGTCTACAAATAACTGGCTCCTCAGCCTATGGGAGAACTCCATCTGATCCTAGGATGAGCTCAAAAAAATCTTCACCAACAATTACATGGCCACGTGCGACCAGCCTGGCAACAAGTATGACCTAGAGAAGCTTCATCAGTCCTCCGAGGAGTCCGTGTGTGACTTCATCAGGTGCTTCTCACAGACAAGAAACTTCATTCCCAACATCATTGATGCTGAGACCATCGCCGATTTCACCAAAGGGCTCTGGCACGAGTAGCTTTGTGGTAAACTATACTACAAGAGGACCACTACCATCAGCGAACTGATACAAACAGCAAATGGATACGCCGACGCCGAAGAAGCCAAACAGGATGCCCACCACCAGCGCTGCAATGATGACCATCATGAAGATAGGCACAATGATGACCGCGGCCACCGCTGTGATGATCAAGACCACCGCGACGACTGCGACCGCCACCAATACGACCGCGACCCTTAGCGTGACGACCACCTGGAGAACTCGAGAGGTAGACAAGGCCATCGTCGCTGGCCTAATTACTCGATCAACACCACCAATACCAGGGCCAAGCACACCTATGATGCTAACTTCAGCAAGCTGATAGATGGCCCAAGCCATATCCACAAGGATGCTAAGCACACCATGCAAGAGTGTAGAGGCCTAAAGACAATGCTCGGTGGTGAATCATCGAAGAAGCCACAGTGTGATGATGATGAGACCAAAGACGGTCAGGGTGGAGAATGAGGCAAGAACAAGGGCCCAACCTACCAAGATCATCGCCACCATCTTTGGTGGGAGAGCTATCTCCGAAGATAAGTGGGAGCAGAAGCTCATAGCCCGACGCATCATGTTGGTCGCTACATATGATGGCCCCATCGCTGATCCCAAGTACCTCAACTGGTCAGAGCACCCGATCACCTTCTCTAGGGCCGATCAGTGGTCGGACATCCCATACCTAGGGCATTTCCCACTCATCCTAGATCCCATAATCAAGGACGTGCGCTTCTAGAAGGTCCTCATCGATTATGGGAGCGCCCTCGTGATCCTCTTCGGTGGATCTATATAGGAGCTAGGGCTCAAGAAGGAAGACCTCACCCCCCATGGACTCTTTGTTCTAGGGAATCATTCCCGAGAAGGCATCCCTACCCTTGGGACAAATTACACTGCCAATTCAGTTCGGCACCGCCAATCATATTCGTGTTGATTACGTCAACTTCCTCGTTGCTAATTTCAACATGGCATACCATGCCATCCTCGGCCAACCAGCTCTTGCCAAGTTCATGGTCATGCTGCACTATACGTACCTGGTGCTGAAGATGCCAACGAAGTAGGGGGTCCTCTCCCTGCATGCCAACCTCGATGTCGCCTACAACTATGAGAAGGAAAGCTTCTCGCTCACCGAGGCAACTGACATCTCCATCCACAAGTAGGACTACATCGTGACTTCATAGCTAGTCGCTCCGAAGGACCTAGAGATCCCAACCGCGGACGCCGCCCGAACATCCACCAAGTCCAACGAGGTGAAGGAAGTGGCCTCATCCCCGGTGACTAGTCCAAGACTGCTCGGATTAGGGCCACCTCGAACCTAAATAGGAAGACACGCTCGTCAGCTTCCTAGGGGAGCATGTCAACATGTATGTGTGGAAACTTTTGGACATGCTCAGCGTGCCTTGGGAGCTGATCGAGCACTCTTTAAACATCTCAGCGGCCACCAAGCCAATCAAGCAGAAGCTTCGATGGTTCATGCAGGACAAAAAGGAGGCCATTAGGGTAGAAATAACCCGTCTCTTAGCTACCACTTTTATTAAAGAGGTGTATCATCTAGAGTGCTTAGATCTCAACAAACACTGCCCTAAAGACCCCTTCGGCCTACCTCGCATTGATGAGGTCATAGACTCCACGGTCAGCTATGAGCTCCTTTGCTTTTTAGATTGCTACTCTAGTTATCACCAGATCATGTTAAAGAAAGAAGACCAGATCAAAACGTCATTCATCACACCCTTCGGTGCCTACAGCTACATGACGATGTCCTTCGGGCTCAAGAAAGTGGGTGTGACCTATCAAAGAGCCATCCAGCGCTGCCACAAGGACCAAATCAGGAAGAACATAGAGGCTTATGTCGATGACATGGTGGTCAAGTCTAGGACTACTGACACTTTCATCGCCGACCACACAAAACTTTTCAAAGCCCTAAAAGTATACCGATGGAAGTTGAATCCCACTAAGTGCATTTTTGGCGTTCCATCCGGTATCCTACTAAGCAACATCGTTAGTCGCCACAGCATCAAAGCCAACCCAGAGAAGATAGTGGCGGTGACCAACATGAAGCCACCAACCTATGTCAAGGACATTCATAAGCTAAAGGGGTGCATGGCGGCTTTAAGTCGTTTCATATCTCGTCTGGGTGAAAAGGGACTCCCCTAAGGCTCAAGAGAAATTTGTGTAGTCAGAGGACTATGACAAGGCATTCGCCAAGCTCAAGTGGTTCCTTACCACACCTCTGATCATGACCGCCCCCAATAGGATGAAACCCTACTAATTTACATCACAGCGACCAATCGAGTAGTTAGCACCGCCATCGTTGTTGAACGAGAAGAGGTCGGACACGCATACAAACTCCAGCGCCCAGTCTACTTCATCAGTGATGTCCTAAATGTCCAGACATCTTAAAATGCTGAGCACCAACAAAGCAAGACCTAGAGTCATACCTTTCTGCTAGTCACCACTACGACCGATCTATTCCCTCAGTGACTGGCTCTCTGCCTCCAGCAGTTGCTTCTCCTTCTCCAAGGCCAGCACCTTCACCTCCAACTCCTCCTTATGATGGTGCTCTTGGGTGAGGTGCATCAGGAGGTCAGTCACTGACACCTAGAGCTCTTTGTTCTCCTCCAGCACTAGGACCATCTCTTCCAACTAACATCGGTGCTATTCAGACACTTTCATCACATTCTGCAAAAGCACAAGGGTCAAGCGCCACGTCTAATGAAGGAACAAAACACAAAATCTCCTATGGCTTACCTCGATCCGGCCGATCATCGCTGATAGGTCAGCCTTAAGCCTCTTTGTCTCCCCGCTCGCCTCCCCTCCTATAGCATTTCAAACTCATTGTCATGCAGGATAACTATATGAAGGAGCTGGGGGGCGAGCGGGTTCCCACTCAATTTTTTTAACTTTTTAGCAGCTCCCTGAGGAGGTGATCTCCTTGGTCACCGCCATATTCCAGCCCCACCTCTGCTATCGCCCCATTGCGGATGTCATTGGCTCAGCAACCGTGGGTGGGTTCTGCATCATGCCGCTCGGCGTGACATTCATGGTCTCCGCTCCTGCTCAGGCGGCCTCTCCAGATGCTATCATCATAGTCCATGCTTCCTCGGTGCCTGGATCGCCTTCATGTGCCCCACCGCAAGGAGAGGTTAGCCTGATGGCTGGCAGCTCCTCAATGATAGGAGTAGTTGGCACTGAAGTCGTTAGCTCCCGCTCGACGGGAATGGTCGGACAACTCCCCATTACCTCAAGCAGTGCAGTAGGAGCTTCTTATCCCAGTGCCTATTGCCTGTCATCAACGGCCGATGGCTGCAAATTTTTAGTTGCCTCCACGCTACCATAAAGAAATAGCTCATCAAAATCAAGACTACATACTGATAGAATACCACAAATGATGAAGGAACTTACAATTGGGACTCCTGCCATTGGTCCTAAACCGGCATGCCCTCCCTGAGCCCCATGACCTATGGCAGAGCCGCCTGGCACATCTGTCATCTTTGAGCTTCCCATCTCCCTTGTCGCCGACATCGCCACTCGGGTAGTGTGGGGGTATTAACCCCTATACCCTTACGGCTAAGCTTGGGCTAGCCCGGATCAATAGGTCCGGTCCACCCAAAAGACGACGTGCGGCCCAGCCAACCTGATCGGAGTCCCGCACAAGGAGTCAAGGCAGATTTGGCGATCAAGCAGGATCCTGGTTGATTAGAATAGGAATCCTCATCCAGCCACATATGGCAATTGTAACTGACTAGGATTGGTTTCCAGATCTATAACCTTGCCCCTCGGACTATATAAGGCGGGTAGGGGATCCCTCTAAAAAACATCTCTCATTGATATACAACAATACGAATCAGACGCAGGACGTAGGTATTACGCCTTCTTGGTAGCCGAACCTAGATAAAACCTCATGTCTGTCTTGCGTCACCGTCTTGTTTGTGGCTTGCGCATCTGTCTGTTGACAATCTACTACCTTGGGCATACCCCTAGGTAGACTGTCGACCATATTTCGTCGACAGTGGCATGCCAGGTAGGGGGTGTGCGTACTGCTCTCCAAGCAAACAAGATGGTCATCGTCTCCACCTCCATGGCAATGCCGAACGGCCTCAAGTTCACCGTCGGCCAGATCACCTGGACCACTGGCTCCGACGACTTCATCGCCATGACCATGGAGGAGGCGTGGATTCAGTCTGCGCCGACCACTGCTCCACCTACATCGGCTACGGCTCCTACCACGATGGGTATGGCTCCGACCATGATGGATCTGGCTCCGACCATGGTACATCTAGCTCCGACCATGCCTGCATCATCTTCAGCCACGCTGACGACTCGTCGTCCACTTCCCCGCTACAAAGGGAAGTAGATCGACAACACCGACCTGCTCAACTCCATCGATCGGGTCGGCACCAAACTCACTGAAACCCTAGCTCTGGTAAGTACGATTCAAAGTCAACCTAACGAGCAGGTAACCGCTCCCCACAATAGATCTACCTGACCAGCTCAGACTAGTCATCCTGCACAACTTGGTACAGATCTCATGGTCATATCTACTCCTAAAGGGCGCTCCACTCGTCGCCAGCCAGCCTCCGTGACAGGTCTCCGGCTCTCTGAGTACGAAGCCTCAACAGAGAACCACTAGGTCTAGCCTTACGGCCTATGAAACGCTGCCTCCAGCTACGCGTATAACCTACAACGCCGCTTGGATCTATGTTTTATGCACCGACCTCAGCCGAAGCCGCGCGACTTCATCAACATGATCTGGACTGAAGATTATCAAGAAGGATCCGTCCACATAGTCCAAGAGGGCGACTCTAGCTCCTCGTCTAGCATTGCATCTAAAGCATCTGTACACACTGAGCTTCAGCATCATGAAGACGATGGCACCAAATACGATCTGGATCTGCCAGACCATGCCCCAGGGTTTTCACAATTCCCATCTTTCCCGCCAAGACGAGGGGATTTGATCCATGTTGTCAGCAATGACGAACCACCAGCGGTTGGCGAAACAGAACAAGAAAGGACCGCGCGTGAAGCACGCAATATTGATCGGTTCAATCACCGACAAATCGAAGCCAAAGCAGACTAGGAGGCGCGACGCATAAGGGTCCAGCCACGTGACCTCAACGATGCTTTCGACAGGGTGGGGGACAAATAGGTCTTCAGGACTCCAAGTGCCAACGTAGCCGTCGCCATGGCAACAATGCAATGGCTACCCAACACCTTGGAAACCCAAGTGGTTCGCGATGAAATACAAGCCTATCTGACGGCGGCCATGGCACAGACCACAGAGATTGTAAATCAAGTCCAGGCTCCATCCGTCTCAGTCGAGTCAAGCCACAGCCACTAGCTTCCAAGTCGCTCATAGCCACTCAACCCACGTGGCTCGCGCAACAACGACCCATCAGACAACTGTCAAGGTGGAAACGGTCGCCATGACGGTGGTCAGGATGACAACCGCCGTCGGGAGGACAACCGTCGCGACGTCTAGGACAATAATCACCGAGACAACCACGACAATCGCCGCGATAACCGTGGTCACAGGGCTAATCCAGATGGCAATCGAGATCGCCATGATGGCGATAACGATCTCCGCCATTACCTTAGTGGACGCGATATGTGCGCTCGCATCAACCAGAGAGCCGACGATCGAGCATCCCATGAAAGCTATCGCTGTATGGAGTATGACACTGCCCACGGTCTACCGGGTTTGAAGCAGTTTACTCCACACCTTCGCCAAGTCATATGGCCCAAGAATTTCAAGCTTGAGAAACTTTAGAAGTATGATGGCAAAGAAAACCTCGAATTATGGGTCATGCTCTATGAAACCGCGTGCAGATCAGCCATGGCTGATGAGCACGTCATGTCTAACTACTTCCTAGTTGCTATTGGCCATGCAGGTCACCAATGGCTGGTCAGCTTGCCAGTGAACTACTTTGATTCTTGGTAGGAGCTTAAGCAAGCCTTCATCGACAATTTCATCGCTACTTGTGAACAACCGGGCAACAAGTATGATCTACAATGGATTTGAGATTAGAAAGATGAGCCACTGTATGAGTATGTCTGGCATTTCTCAGAGATGCGCATCAAGGTCCCATCAATCTCTGACAATGAGGCAATCGAGGCTTTCATCACTGGCCTCCGCTTCCACCATGCCCTAAGAGACAAGCTCCTCTGGAAGAGACCTGAATCAGTCATAGCGCTCCTATCCACTACTAAGAAATATGCAGATGCCGACGACACCAAGAAGATAATTATCAAAGAAGCAGCAAGGGTTCCACGCTCCGACCACCCCTCACACTGCGACGACTACCGCGGCAACCATGGTCGGAACGACAGTTTTGACCACCGCAACCAGCGCAACGACTCCCGCGACAACCGCGACCAACGTAATCAGCGGTGTAACCGCCGTGATGATTATAGGAGCAAGCGTGCTCGGGAAGACGACGGTGAGGTCAATACCGTTAAAAAGGGTGGCGGACATCGTAATTATGAAGACGACTACGCCAAAGCATTGAAGGGGCCCTACCAGCTCCATCCTAAGTCAAACCATACCATGGAGAATTGCCACATTCTCAAGTCTATCTATACACGTCAACAGGCTCTGGATACATCTAACAAGCCTAACGATGCAGCGAAACAGCGCAACGAGGATAACGATGATGACGATGTAGACCCTCGTCATAAGTACGTCAAGCCAACCGATCACGTGCACACCATCATCGGAGGCAAAGTGTCCATCGAGACCAAGCGGGAACGCAAGCTGCTCGCCCATGCTTGCTTGAACGTGGCCAACGCCGATAACCTCATCGCCGATCCCCGGCTCCCTCCGTGGTCTCACCGCGAAATCTCTTTCAGCAGGAAGGACTAATGGGCCGCAATACCGGAGCTAGGACGTTTTCCCCTAGTCCTCGATCCTTGTATCAACAAGGTCCAGTTCGACAGAGTACTAATCGACGGCGGTAGCTCCATTGATATACTGTTCAAGAATAGTCTGCCCGCCCTGAAGATAGCTCAGGCGGATCTTAAGCCATACAAGGCACAGTTCTGGGGTGTTCTCAATGGACAGAGATCTACACCTCTCGGGCAGATCACACTACCTATGCAGTTTGGGACCCCGGACCACTTCTGCACTGACTATGTTAACTTTGTGGTCGCTGACTTCGATGACACCTACCATGCTATTCTTGGTCGGCCGTCGCTCACCAAGTTCATGGCCATACCTCATTATAGGTATCTGGTGCTCAAGATGCCTACTGAGAAAGGAGTCCTAACCCTCCGAGGTAACATGTACGCCACTTACACCTGTGAAGACGACAGTTTCAAAATAGCAGAGGCCACGACCTCTCTATTCGCATGGCCGAGACCATGCTTGACGCTAAGAAGACCTCAGCCGACCACCTAGAGATCCCAGAGCTCGAGGCTCCACATAAGAACATCAAGTCAAAGGAGCACAAGGTGACCCAGCTGGTCGACGGTGACCCCAGCAAAACGGCCCTTATCGGGGCCAACCTGGATCCCAAATAGGAAGACGCGCTCGTCGGGTTCTTGAGGAGCAATGTGGATGTGTTCGCATGGAAACCTACCGACATGCCCAGTGTACCTCGGAACTTGATCGAGCACTCCTTGAATGTCAATAGCAAGGCCCAACCTATCAAGCAGAAGCTACGACGGTTCGCTCGCGACAAAAAGGAGGCGATTAGGGTAGAAGTTACATGGCTTTTGGCAGCCGGATTTATCAAAGAAGTGTATCATCTGGAGTGGTTAGCCAACCTAGTTCTTGTACACAAAAAGAATAATGAATGGAGAATGTGCGTTGATTACACTGATCTCAACAAACATAGCCCTAAGGACCCCTTCGACTTACCTCGCATAGATGAGGTCGTAGATTCAACCGCCGGTTGTGAGCTCCTTTCCTTTCTTGATTGCTACTCTAGTTATCACCAGATTGCTCTCAAAAAGGACGACCAGATCAAGACATCTTTCATCACGCCCTTCGGCACCTACTGCTACACGACTATGTCGTTCGGGCTCAAGAACGCCGGGGCTACATACCAACGCGCCATTCAGGCCTACCTCGCAGATGAGATAAAAGACGACCTTGTAGAGGCCTATGTGGATGATGTAGTTGTCAAAACCAAGGAAGCACATACCCTTGTTGACAACCTAAAACGCACCTTTGCAGCCCTCAATACATTCCAATGGAAGTTAAACCCAAAAAAGTGCATCTTTGGTGTTCCTTCTGGTATATTGCTAGGCAACGTCGTCAGCTATGACGGCATACGCCCTAATCCAGAGAAAGTCAAAGCCATCTTAGACATGAAGCCCCCCAAAAAGGTAAAGGATGTCCAGAAGCTTACCGGTTGCATGGCTGCTCTCAGCCATTTCATATCAAGATTAGGAGAAAAAGGGCTACCGTTCTTCAAACTGCTCAAAGCATCTAAGAAGTTTGAGTGGTCGAAGGAAGCAGACACTGCCTTCACGCAGCTAAAACAATACCTTACATCACCTCCGGTCCTCACTGCTCCTAGAGAAGATGAAACTCTCCTACTTTACATTGTGGCAACCAATCGGGTGGTCTCCACTACCATGGTGGTCGAGCGCGATGAGCTGGGCCACACCTATAAGGTACAGCAGCCAATTTATTTCATCAGTGAGGTACTCAACGAATCCAAGACCAGGTACCCATAGATTTAGAAACTACTCTACGCAATACTGATAACATCCCGAAAGTTGAGACATTACTTCGATGGATATCATGTGGTGGTCATGACCGAGTACCCTTTGGAGGACATCATTCGCAATAAGGATGTGAACGGGCGCATCGTCAAATGGGCAATGGAGCTATGCCCCTTCTCCTTGGAATTTGCAAGCCGTACTACAATCAAGTCTCAGGCACTTGTCGATTTCATCGTCGAGTGGATAGACTTAAGCACGCCTGCCTCTCTAGGATCTGATGAATATTGGATGATGTACTTCGATGGCTCTCTCAACATTGATGGTGTGGGAGCAGGAGTTCTTTTTGTGTCACCATCCAAGGAGCAGCTCCGGTACGTCCTCAGGATTTATTTCCCGGCATCTAATAACACCGCTGAATATGAAGCATGCCTGCATGGTTTATGCATTGCAGTTGAGCTTGGTGTTAAACGTCTCTATGTCTATGGAGACTCAGCTCTGGTCATCAACCAACTCAACAAGGACTGGGACACGACCAGCGAAAAGATGGACGCATACTGCAAATCGATAAGAAAGCTGGAAGGCAGGTTCTATGGCATCGAGTACATACACGTGGTCTAGGACAAGAACCAAGCAGCGGATGCACTGTCAAAGTTAGGATCATCCTAAGCCAAAATCCCACATGGCGTATTCGTCCAAGACCTGCTCACGCCTTCCATCGAAGAGGAAGTTTCCACGACAGTCAAGCCTCTAGACCAGCAATTGGTGGCTATGGTTCTAGCGTCGAGCACCATCGGGCCGCCTCCGACCACTCATGAGCCTGACTGGAGAGTAGCTTTCATCAAGTACTTAATAGATGGCAGTGGTTATACTGATCGGACAGAAAACGAGCGCCTGATGCGTCACAGTAAGCAGTATCTGCTTGTCGATGGCAAGTTATGGCGCAAAAACGCAAAGGAGGAAATCTTGATGAAGTGTATAACCCAGGAGGAAGGCGAACATCTCCTAGACCAAATCCACTCTGGCTCTTGTGGCAACCACGCGGCCTCAAGAACACTGGTCAGTAAGGCTTTCTGAGAAGGGTTCTATTGGCCGTCAGCAGTAGCCGACGCAGAGAAGCTAGTCCGCCACTGTGAGGGTTGTCAGTTCTTCACCAAGAGAATCCACATACCAGCACATGAGATCTAGATGATTCCAGCCTCTTGGCCCTTTGCATGCTGGGGACTGGATATGATCGGGCCTTTCAAACCGGCTCTTGGGAAATTTACATGCGTCTTCGTGCTGATCGACAAATTTTCTAAGTGGATAGAATACATGCCTTTGGTACAGGCATCCTCAGAGAAGACTGTCATGTTCCTCGACCAGGTCATCCACTGTTTCGGCATACCCAACAACATCATCACCGATCTAGGAACTCAGTTCACCGGGAATGCTTTTTGGGACTTCTGCGATGAAAGGAGCATAGTAGTAAAATACGTCTCGGTGGCTCACCCTAGAGCTAATGGACAAGTCGAGCGGGCAAATGGCATGATCCTGGATGCACTGAAGAAGAGGATGTATAGAGAAAACAACAAAGCTCCTGGATGATGGCTCAAAGAGTTACCAGCCGTGGTTTGGTGCCTCAGAACTCAGCCCAGTCGAAACACCGGCGTCTCACCATACGTTATGGTTTACAGTGCTAAGGCAGTCCTCCCACCAGATATAGCTTTCAGATCAGCATGGGTAGAGAACTTCGATGAAGGCAAGGTCAATGAAGTACGGGAGCTAGAAGTGAACAGCGCAGAAGAGAAAAGGCTCGATTCTTGTGTACGTACGGCCAAGTACCTTGCTGTTTTGCGCAGGTATTACAACAAGAACGTTAAAGAGCGTTTCTTCATGGTTGGGGACCTGGTCCTGAAGTGGAAAATGAACTAGGCTGGCGTCCATAAACTCGCAACCCCATGGGAGGGACCCTTCATGATCAAGGAAGTCACACGACCAACGTCTTACAGGTTAGCTCACCTGGACAGTACGGACGTACCAAACTCGTGGCATATCGACAAGCTTAGACGTTTCTATGCTTAACTACTGAGATATGTACTCCTCTTGTACTTTTGATTTACTTCAATAAAGCAATTATGATTCCTCCGACCACTCTAATGTGTTACTTCGAATTTTATGGTTATTCTAACTTAGCTAGTAAAAGCCAACCACCACTCCTTCTACGGTTTTCGGAGCAGGCCCTGTCTCCGGTTCCTCCCAACACATGCATGGGATCCGCTCTCTACGTTACAGGTGATCGGTAGGTCCCCCTTGGTTTGACTTGTCCGTGTCTACGTGTGCACAGGTCACTGTACCTCACACTCCGACCACATGCCAAGCTAGGGCCGCACAAACTTTTCAGGATGATGTGTCGAGCAAAATGGTACAACTAAACAGAACGTTAACATGTTCTCACTTAGTTACACCAACATAAAGTTTCAAGCTTAAATACATTTCATACAAAGCAAACAAGCTTATAATGATATATAGTTACATTATTACAAGCTTGCCTGAAGAGGCTCAAGTTTACAATAACACAACTATGTCCTCCTTCTACAGCTCTAAGCCTATTACATTGGCTGGTCGGGGCACATGGCACTTACTGCTGCCGATTCCAACATCCTACTCAAGTCTTGGGGACTCTTGTGCTAGTCGAGCTGAAGGGGATGGCCCCACCGATGCCTGGCTAGTCGAGACCGCAGGCTTTGTTGGTTGGTTTGCAACTGATGGCATTTCGAACTGACTCATCAATGGCGTACCCTGTACAGGTGCTGTCCCACCTCCACACAGGTTAATGTCGCCAATTATTTTTGACGACAAGTCCAGCTGGGCCGTCCGAAGCTCCTCCACCTTGTCTGGGTCTACCTCCTTCGGGTACCCAGCCTCCAGGCGCTTGAGATTCATCAGGGGGTAGTGAGCACGTACCATGCTTAGTACATGGGCACCCGTGTACTCACCCGCCTCCTTCACGAACTCTTGGAACCATCCCCACGCTTGTCTGCATATCTCGACCAGTCCGAGCTAGGGCATCTTTGGCTCTTCCTCTGTGAGCGCTGGGTCGATAAGGTCGAGGATGGGGACAATGCCAGTTGCCACTTCTTGGCACCAGTTCTTCCACGTGTCCCGCTCCTCGGTGGCCTCGAGGCATCGTGCTTTCTAGCCGTCACGCTCTTTGATCACGGCCTCCAAATGCCTCTTGGCATTGACTTTTAAAACTGAACACCGTATGAGACATCAAAATGTTATGGCACAATAAGACAAGGCGGGCAATAGAATGAGAAAGGTGGTCTAGAATACTTACTTTTCAGTTCCTCCTTCATTTTGGTGGTGTGGTCCTAGAGTTGAGACTGGCTGTGTGCCAGTTTCTCATTGTCTTCCTTCAGACGACCACACTCTGCAGTCACGCGGCTATTCCCCTCTTGGAGGTTCTAGTTTTGTGCCTCTAGCTCTGCCCTCTTCTGGTTGGCGGCTTCAAATTGGCGGTGCAAGTGTTCCACCTTGGCCACCAGTTCTTTATTATTCGCCATGATCCCCTCAATCTAGTCGAAGCACCTCTTTTGGTACTTCATGGTCTTCATCAAGTCCTACACATAAACAAGCTAAGTCAGACAGATCAACTACATAACAGGGTCAAGTGGTCAAGCCAAACATACCTGGACTTCTATCACCAGACGCTTTGCTGCCCGTTCAACTCTTAGGGTCTCTTCGACCTCTGGGATTTCTTCATGCATAACCCATTCGTCGTTCCGCCAGCACGACACATATATATGTTGTCACTTATCTTAGGGATAGCCAAGGACCTCTTCTACTTCGTCCTCTTTAGCCTCCTATTCGGGGGGCAGCGCTGGTCTAGAGTGTGCAGTCTCCGCGACCACCATGGCTTTTCCACGAGCTGTTGCATCTATAATAGTGCTTTGTGCCACTTCTGGCTACTACTCCTCGGCTTGATCCGGCTCCCTTGGCGCCAAGGTATCCACCTCAGCAGGGTTTGTGCTCGGAGCACTTGTACTCTGCTTGGCTGTCTTCTCAACCAGCCGCTTGGGGACTAATGTCTGGTCGTCCGCCTGCTGAGGTCCCGACGGAGTTCCTTCTATAGGCTCCTCCACGGCTGGCTGCTGGGCAGTTTTTCCCACCATTGCTGGCGAAGTTATGCCGCACCCGGCTAGCTGGTCGAGGTTCTCGGTGGACGCCGACCTAATATATCAGAGAAAAGTTCAGAAGATAATAGTGTTCAATACAAATTACAAGCTTACATCAAAGTTATAGATACTTACAACTTCGAAGCGCAGAATGATGTGGCAAAGGAGCGTCTCCTCGACCACCCTTGCTCCGCGTGCTCAGTAGGTTCCACCAGAACTCTTTCCACCACCGGTACAGGCGTCGGGGTTTGATGCTCGACATTTCCTTTGCTTGTCCTCTATGTTGCAGTGGTCGGTGATGCGATCATTGCTGGCACAGAGGAGCCACCCTGCTCCATTGACCCCATTTGTCTCCTCTTTCGAGGGACGAGCCAAAAGATGTCCGCATCCTCTGCTTCATCGTCCAAAAGGGGGAAGATGGTTTGGCATCATTTGTTGGCAGCTGGACGCTTGCCAGCGGCTCTGGTCGATGCATCCTCCATAGCCTCGAGTGCCGCCCAGTGGATGTCGTCAGTCCTGGTGCTGGTCTAGGCAGCTAGGCTGGCAACTTGTGGCCAATCCACACCGGGGGGCGGAGACACGAACACTACTGCCTGGTCACGACCATTACTCTAAGACACATAACGGAGACAACAGTCAATTTCTTGTTACAACATGATTCTACAGTTAAAAGGAAGCATCATTTACCTTTGGGGGAGGTCAGGCCAGCTTGAAGGCATGCTCGATGTCGTTCAACCTGACATAATTGGGATCAGTCAGGTTGAATAGCTCCCCAATCCTGGCCTTGATTTCTATCTTGTCGAGCACCTCTTTCCTGGTCCTTGTTGGATCTGCGCTCCCCTGGTACTCGAAGCCAGGATGTACCCTCTTCTGGCAGGGCTGGATCCTTCGGTTGATGAAGTTCCCGACCACACTTGGGCCATCTAGCCTTCCCCATGGGATAATCCCGAGCAGTTCGGCGATCTGCTCCAAGTTCTCGGGCTTCTCCGACCAGCTGTTCTTCTTCTCCGGAATCAGCCCCACGTCGCACAGGGTAATGGTGTTCGGCTCTTCACGGATGTAGAACCACTTCTTGTACCACTCATCCAGTGAGGTGTTCTAGGGGCAATGCAAGTATTGGGCTTTCATACCGTCACGCAGATTCAGGTAGACGCCTCCGGCTATCTTCGAGCCATCACTCCCTTTCTTCCAAAGACAGAACAGGTGGTGAAAGAGGTCAAAATGGGGCTAGAAGCCACCATAAGCCTCGCAGAGATGGATGAAGGTGGAGACAAGAAGAATCGAGTTGGGATGCAGATTGCAAATCCCAATCTCGTAATACAAGCAGAGACCCTGAAGGAAAGGGTGCACTGGAACCCCAAAACCCTGTTTGAAGAAATCCTCGAACAACACAATCTCACCTGGTTGTGGATTGGGGAAGCTTTCTCCTTCCGGCGCATGCCATCCCACGAGTGCCTTGTTGTGGAGCACTCCCATGGCGACGAGGTCTTCGATGGTCTGCTCATTGCTCCACGATTTCCACCACTCCTTCGCCATGACTCCACCTTTCTTTTGGGCATCTCTCGTTGCCATTAGTCTGTCCTTACTAAGGGGATGGATGCGGTGGCGAGGGGGTTGGCGATGATTTTTGGAGGAATAGGGTTCGGCAAGATGAAGAAGAAGGTTGCGGCGGCAAATGACAATGGGGAACGGTTTGAGTAACTTGCCAGATCTACATTATAAATAACAAAGAGCTCCATCATTTCGTCTGCCTAAGATTATTAGGAGACATGCGCACGCGCCATAGACGGTTGTTCACACAACCTCGAGATTTACGCCAATAAACGCACCCTTTCGTTACCAGTGTACGCGCCTCTTAGTTGATAGTGTAAGAGGGCTCACACTGACGCACCTCCATACAGGTGCCAAGCGACTGTTTGCCAGAAAAGAGTAATAAGATAGAATGACGTACTATACCCATCTGCTTTTTTGACCAGACATGTCAGACTGGACTTGGCAGAGAAAGGAAATAAATAAATACACCAAATAAGTACATCAATGGCATTCGTATTTTTGATGCTTGTTTTGCGCTCGAGGATGGATCAGACTCCTACAATGCTCGGGGACCACCCAGACCACTGCCGTGCTCATGGACTGCCAAGACCACTACCGTGCTCGGGGATTGCTTCGACCACTGCCATGCTCGTGGACTGCCAAGACCACTACCGTGCTCGGGGATTGCTCCGACCACTGCCGTGCTCGTGGACTACCAAGACCACTACCGTGCTCAAGGATTGCTCCGACCACTAACGTGCTCAAGGACTGCTCCGACCACTGCCGTGCTCGGGGACTGCTCCGACAACTGATGTGCTCGGGGACTGTCCCGACCACTACTTGGAGAATGGTTCTCCTTGGCTACATGTGATTTGTACTCACATACAGTTGAGAGACATTTATTTAGACCTTGCTACAAGGCTCATATTTTGCCTTTCAGCAAGCTTGGGGACTACGTCGGTACGATGCACCTGACGGTGCATCTTGTATCGCCTGTACAACGATTTGGATTTTTAACTTCGGTGGAAATTCTTTTTTAGACCCTGGCACCATGTGCCTACGTCACCTACTACCAGGCTCGACGACTAAGTGGGCACACTTCACCTTGCGGTGAATATGTTTTAATTGAACCCTGTGCTTTGAATGATTGTAAGGATTATCAATGTGCTCGGGGACTGTCCCGACCACTACTCAGAGAATGGTTCTCCTCGGCTACATGTGAGTTGTACTCACATACAGTTGAGAGACATTTATTTAGACCTTGCTACAAGGTTCATACATCGCCTTCCAGCAAGCTCGGGGACTACGTCGGTACGATGCACCTACCGGTGCATCTTGTTTTTGTTTGTACGACAATTGGGTTCTCAACTTAACTGGGAATTCTTTTTAGACCCTGGCACCATGTGCCTACGTCACCTACTACCAGGCTCAGGGACTAAGTGGGCACACTTCACCTTGCGGTGAATGTGTTTGTTTTTCGACCCCTACGCCTCTGATGATCAAGGACGCTACGCTTCAAGACGCACTTACATTTCTTTTCAGAAATACAAGTGGGCACACTTCCCAGGACGGAAATCTTTTTCTTTCTTCTTAAGAGCACCATACATTCTTTGGACAACCTACTTCTCCGACGACAATGGTGGTCGAAGATGTCAAGAACTCAAGCCTCACTGTTCGGAGAAGGTTGAAACGGCGTGTCGCATCAGAATACATGGTGCTCGGGGACTAGCTGTGGGGGTATTAACCCCTATACCCTTACGGCTAAGCTTGGGCTGGCCTAGATCGATGGGTTCGGTCCACCCAAAAGATGACATGTAGCCCAGCCAACCTGATCGGAGTCCCGCACAAGGAGTCAAGGCGGATTTGGCGATCAAGCAGGATCCTGGTCGGTTAGAATAGGAATCCTCATCCGGCCACATATAGCAATTGTAACTGACTAGGATTGGTTTCCAGATCTGTAACCCTACCCCCAGACTATATAAGGCGGGTAGGGGATCCCTCTAAAAAACATCTCTCATTGATATATAGCAATACGAATCAGACGCAGGACATAGGTATTACGCCTTCTTGGCGGCCAAACCTGGATAAAACCTCGTGTCTGTCTTGCATCATCGTCTTGTTTGTGGCTTGCGCATCTGTCTGCTGACAATCTACTACCTTGGGCATACCCCTAGGTAGACTGTCGACCATATTTCATCGACAGGTAGGCTCGGGGGGCCATGGTCAGAGCCTCTAGCGCCCTCTCAGGGACTTGCCTGCCAGCCCCAGTCATAGCTGTCGTGGTCCTCTGGGTGCTCTCAGGGACTGCCGCTGCTGCATCCTAAGGTCGTCACCTCTCCCATATCTCGGCCATGGCTAGGGTTGACGATCGAGGTCTTGCCACGCTCGGAGGTGCCTGAGCCGCCTACTCATCTTTAGAGGAAGTGTCTGACAGAACTAACTGTCGCCTCCAAGACTGATTTGAGGCCCCAATGTTCACCGGGCCCTCCTCACCTCGAGAAGGCCTAGATGTTTTTCTCCACTTTGCAAACGGCCCCTCATCAGCTAGTCGCTTCTCGCAAAGCTTTTCACTAACATACTCCGTCTGCATCAGTGCTCGGCTAATGCTAGGGACTGCTCAGTTAAGCGTCTATAGCCCTTGGCCACTCCTCTAATGGGATTGCCAAAAAGTAAACCGTCTGATCCTATCCATGAATCTTCAATGACACAAATGAATACATTGCAAAAGTGAGGACAATCAAGCAAAACACCGTAGAAAAGCCTCTCACCACTGGGGGAGATTTCTGACATTGAAGGCCCGTTGCTGATCTCTGATGGACACCCAACTCATGAGATTGAATAGCATCCCGATCCACCACATGACTTCATCTCGAGCAATTTTCTCGGGCACCTCATGGGCCCATTAGTATCTCCCCAGTACACAAATGTCAGGTGTGCCCTCTCCTTGCAAGGCTTTATCCGGTGGAATGTGAAGTTTGTCACCACAATGACTCTGTCAAAACTTCTACAATCTATCAACTATAGGAGCTCCCTTACTTGCTCCATTCCATTCAAGCCGGGCCTCTCCGACCACCTTGTGTTCGCCACTGGCACCTGATCAATGTCACATTGGACATATGATTCCACCTACCTGATGTAGAACCATCTACAGACCTAGTACTTTACATTCATGTTAAGCGAGACAGTGATATACTAACTCGCCATCTAGTCCCACAGTAGTAGATAAGCACTATCGACTACCTTGGATCTAGCTCCCCCCCCCCCCCGCATCTTGAGATAGAAGAAATGGCAGAATAGATCGAAATGGGGCAAGATCCCCAGATATGCCTCACAAAGATTGATGAAAACAGCAACATGAAGGATGGAATTTGGACTAAGGTTGCAGAGACTGATGATGTAGTGGTCAATTAGCCCGTGGAGAAAAGGATGAATTGGGAACCCAAATCCACGGATGAAGTAATCTTCAAAAACAACAAGTTCATCGGAATGGGTGAAAGATCTAGTTTGGTTTTGGTGAATTGATGAAACCCTAAGTGCTAACCTAGTTCATCTAAGTGACCATGAGATAGGTAGCATTATTCCAAGTGGTGAAGCAATGGTGAAGATCATGATGATGGTGATGCCATGGTGATGATCAAATGCTTGGACCTAGAGAAGAAGAAAGAGAAAAACAAAAAGTTCAAGGCAAAGTTGAAACTTGATAGGAGCTTTTTTGTTTTGGTGACTAAGACACTTAGTGAGTGTGATCACATTTAGGATTGATAGCCATACTATTAAGAGGGGTGAAACTCGTATCGAAATGCGGTTATCAAAGTGCCACTAGATGCTCTAACTCATTGTATATGCATTTAGGATCTAGTGGAGAGCCAACACCCTTGAAAATGTTTGTGAAAATATGCTAACACACATACACAAGGTGATACACTAGGTGTTTGGCACATTTGAGCAAGGGTGGAGAAGTTAGTGAAGTAAAGGAGGTCATTGTCACTGTGAAACAGTGGTCGGACGTAGGTCACTTAGTGATCGGACTCGGGGGAGCAGTGTCCAATCAATTTTAGATGAAGTTGGCACGCTCAGGCTCTATTGTTGAAGTGACCGGACGTTAGGTCAAAATGTGACCGAACACGATAGTGGTGAGTCCGGTCAGAAGAAGCTGAGGCAGCGTAGCCTAGGGTATTGCATCGGACACTGAGCTGGGTCCGATCGAGGTACACTGGATGCGTCCGATTGAAAAAATGCGGCTCTAGATGCTCTCTGGAAGTGATCGGACTCCACATTATTGGAGCGTCCGGTCATTCCATCGGTGCATCCAGTCACTGGGTGTTGGTGCATAGGCACGTGAGGACCTAACACGGTTTGGTGCATCCGGTCAGCTTGCCTACGTGTCCGGTCGTGACTTAAGGGTTGCACTGAGTCACTTGACCATTGAGATTGTGCAGATGTCATTGAACGCGGGGGACATGTGGACGACAATCAGTGACCTAACACTGGGGCAATCTGACTGGCATGTTTGGTCGCCCTGAGTTTGGCTGCGGTGAGAGCCTAACGGCTCTATTTCAAGGGGACGCTTATATAAGGTGTTTGGCCGGCTCTAGCTCATTCGCTTGGCCATTTGCATTGACATAGCAACCTTGTGAGCTTAGCCAAAGCCCTCCCACTCATCTCCATCATTGATTCATCATCTTTGTGAGATTGGGAGAGAATCCAAGTGCATTGCTTGAGTGATTACATCTAGAGGCACTTGGTGTTCATGTTTCACTGCGGGATTCGCTTGTTACTCTTGGTGGTTGCCGCCACTTAGATGGCTTGGAGCAGCGAGGATCGTCGAGCGGAGGTTGGTGATTGTCTCTGGCAACGATCATGGTGATTATGAGGGGTTCTTGACCTTTCCCCAGCGGAGAGCCAAAAGGTACTCTAGTGGATTGCTCATGGCTTGTGTGATCCTCATCTTGTGTTGGTTGTGTGGCACCCTATTACGGGTTTGGCGTGTGATGCCAATTAGCGTGTGAACCTCCAAGTGAGTGAATCACCACAACGAGGACTAGCTTACCGACAAGCAAGTGAACCTCGATAAAAAATCATTGTGTCATCATTTGATTTCAAGGTGATTGGTCTTCATTGGTATTCATTCTTGTGATTGATTGGTTCATTACTCGACTCAACGGTATAACAATCTTGCTCTCTCTCTCTTTACATTACCGCAAACTAGTTGTCAAGCTCTTTAGTGCAGCTAGTCGTGAGAGCTTGTTAGTTTGGTTATTGTGGCTCTTTAGTTAGCCTTTGAGAGCACACTAACTTAGTGTAGTGACATAGCCATTGTGGGGATAGAGACTATAGAAACTAAAATTGTGGTAGGTGGCTTGCATTTTTAGTAGGCTAGCGCAACACTCGCTTTGCCTCATATTTGTCTAACCGGTTTACTAAGTGTTGTTATAGAAATTTTTAATAGGCTATTCAACCCTCCCTCTAGCCATTAGGACCTTTCAAGTGGTATCAGAGCCGTGGTCACCGTGATTTGAGGCTTAACAACCTTCGGTGTCAAAATGGCTCAAATCAACAACACCAAGAAGCCACCCCAATTTGATGGTTCAAACTATCCTTATTGGAAGGCTAAGATGGCAACATATATCAAGTCAATCAATAGGAAGGTTTGGAAAGCGGTGGAGACCAAGATTGAGATAGAAGATCCAGAGAATCCCACCAGCACCAAAGAAGTACTTCTCCAAAACAACGATATTGCTCTTAGTGCCATTCATGATGCTGTTGATGAGACAACATTTGAGCAAATCAAGAACATTGAGATGGCTTATGAGGCTTGGAAGAAGTTGGAGGAGTCATTTGAGGGCACTCCAGTGGTGAAGGGTGCCAAGGCATATATCCTCAAGAAGAAGTTTGCTAGTTTCAAGATGAAGGAGGATGAAAGTGTGTCGGAGATGTTCCATAGGCTTCAAGTGCTTGTCAATGATCTCAAAGCACTTGGAGAGAAGGTGAAGGACAAGGACTTCTCCCATAAGTTCTTGAGATGCCTACCCTCAAGATTTGGCACATTGGTCACTATTCTAGTGAGGAGTGGTTTGGACACCATGACACTAAACCAAGTATTGGGAGATATAATGACCGATGATACATATAGAGATGATGATGAGAAGGAAGAAAAGAAGGAGAAGAAAGATGAGAAGAAGGATGAGAAGAAGAAGAGCATGGCATTCAAGGCCACATCATCCAAGGGCAAGGCAAAGCAAAAATCATCAAGTGAAGATGAAGACTCGAGCTTTGATGAGATGGATGATGAGAAGATGGCTCTCTTTGTTAAGAAATTTGGCAAGTTCATGATGAAGAAGGGCTACCATGCTATAAGAAAGAAGTCTTCATCCAAGAACAAGGAAGAGTCAAGAAGGTGCTTCAATTGTGGAAGCAAGGATCATCTTGTTGCTCAATGCCCATACAATAGCGACAATGATGATGACAACAAGAAGAGCAAGAAGAAGGACAAGAAGGAAAAGAAAGAGAAGAAGGACAAGATGACCATCAAGAAGAAGAAGGGTGGCTCATATGTGGTCACTTGGGATAGTGATGCTTCCTCAAGTGATGATGATGACAGTGATGATGACAAGACAACCAAGAAGAAGGCTCTTGCAAGCATTGCTATCAATGAGAAGCCTTCTCTCTTCGACACTCCATCATGCTTCATGGCTAAGGCCACTAAGGTACAAACTTGTGATGATGGAAGTGATGAGGAACATGATAATGAAAATGAAAATGGAAGTGATAGTGATGATGATGAACCAACTAAGGATGAACTACTTGACATGCTAGATGATGCTAAAGAACACTTTGACATTAAGAGAAGGGAATGCAAAAGCTTATGTAAGGAACTAAAAGTCCTTAAGCAAGCCTTTGGTGTGCTCAATGCATCTCATGAGAGGCTAAAGGAAGCCCATGAGAAGCTTGGCAAGGCTCACAAGAAGCTTGAAAAAGCTCATTCCTCTTTACTTAATGAACAAAATGAGAAGGAGCATGTTGTAACATGTGACAAAGGCTTAACTTGTGATATAATTGATGAATCATTCTATAAGCCTATCATTGTTGCTCCCACTAACCCTTCTCATAGTACATATACTTCTACCTCATCTAGTAGTGATGGTTTCACTTCTGATGCTTCACTAATGGTTGAGAATGAGACTCTCAAGAAGAAGGTCAATGAGCTCACTTGCGCCTTAGGCAAAGCCTTTGGTGGTGAGGACTGCTTGCTTATGTGCTTGGGTAGCCAAAGAGCTACTCTCTACAAAGAGGGATTGGGCTATGCCTCCAAGAAAGGCAAGGTGGCCTTTGCTCCTCACAAGACTAGCTTTGTGAAGAACAATGGTCGATTTTGCACTGGTTGCAAGCAAGTTGGTCATGTAGAGCAAAAGTGCATGAACAAGAAGTCGCAAGCTAATGTATCCTCAATTAAGATTAATTCTTTCTATGTGCTTACTAAGGGTACAAATGGTGTGAAAGCTAAGTTCATTGGTACATCATGGATGGGCTCAAAGAAGAAAGCCATTTGGGTGCCAAAGAGCTTGGTCACTAACCTTCAAGGACCCAAGCAAGTTTGGGTACCTAAAAAGAATTGATCTTCTTTTGTAGGTCAATTACAAAGCCAGAGGAAGGTATTAGGTTCTTGATAGTGGGTGCACTCAACACATGACCGGTGATGTAAGAATGTTCAACTCAATCAACACCAATGGCAATGATGGTTATGATAGTATTACATTTGGTGACAATGGCAAAGGCAAGGTCAAGGGGCTTGGTAAGATTGCAATATCCAATGACATGAGCATTTCCAATGTGTTGCTTGTTGAGAGCTTGAACTTCAATTTGTTATCTATGGATCAATTGTGTGATCTTGGATTCAAATGCATATTTGGGGTAGATGATGTAGAGATCATAAGTGTAGATGGCTCTAACTTGATCTTCAAAGGCTTTAGATATGAGAATCTATACTTGGTTAATTTCAATGCTAATGAAGCACAATTATCTACATGTTTGTTCACTAAGTCTAGCATGGGTTGGTTATGGCATAGAAGGCTTGGTCATGTTGGAATGAAACAATTGAATAGATTGGTTAAGCATGACTTGGTTAGAGGCTTGAAAGTTGTTGTGTTTGAAAAGGATAAGCTTTGTAGCTCTTGTCAAGCTGGCAAACAAGTTAGAAACACCCATCCTAAGAAAAGCATGATAAGCACTAGTAAAGCATTTGAGTTATTGCACATGGATTTATTTGGACCAACACAATACACTAGCATCGGTGGAAACAAATATGGCTTTGTGATAGTGGATGATTATACTAGATACACTTGGATATTCTTCCTAGTGGACAAAAGTGATGTGTTTGCAACATTCAAATCATTTGTCAAGGGCATTCACAATGAGTTTGAAACAACCATCAAGAGAGTTAGAAGTGACAATGGTAGTGAGTTCAAGAACACTAGAATTGATGAGTTGTGTGATGAATTTGGAATTAGACATCAATTCTCGACCAAGTACACTCCACAATCAAATGGTCTTGTTGAGAGGAAGAATAGGACACTCATTGATATGGCAAGGTCTATGCTTAGTGAGTACAATGTGAGTCAATCTTTTTGGGCCGAAGCTATCAACACAGCTTGCTATTATAGCAACCGCCTCTATTGTCACCCATTGAAAGAGAAGACACCATATGAGCTCTTGAATGGTAGAAAGCCCAACATTGCATATTTTTGGGTCTTTGGTTGCAAATGCTATATTTTGAAGAAAGGCACTAGATTGGGCAAATTTGACAAGAAATGTGATGAAGGATTCCTACTTGGATACTCAACTACTAGCAAAGCATATAGAGTTTGGAATTTGGAGAGTGGTACTCTTGAGGAAGTTCATGATGTTGAATTCGATGAAACCAAGGGTTCCCAAGATGAGAATGAGAACTTGGAAGATGTTAGAGGCATTCAACTTTCAAATGACATGAAGAACATGGATGTTGGTGAATTGAGGCCTAGGAAAGTGAACAATGATGAAGATGATCAAGTGCAAGTGCTCTCTAACACAAATTTGTAAGATGATACAAATCAAGCTAGTACAAATGGCTCTCATGACAATGAACAAAATCAAGTGGCTAGTACATCATCTCAACCCAATGATCAAGTAAGTGCAAGCAATCAAGTTTCAATACTCTAACTAACCAATATTGCAAGGGATCATCCATTGGACACTATTATTGGTGATATTTCAAGATATGTTCAAACTAGATCAAGATTGGCTTCATTTTGTGAGCATTTCTCATTTGTGTCATCCATTGAACTAAAGATGATAGATGAAGCATTGAAGAATGTTGATTGGGTGAATGTTATGCATGAAGAATTGAATAACTTCACAAAAAATCAAGTATGGGAATTAGTAGAGAATGTGATTGGAACCAAATGAGTTTTTAGAAACAAGCAAGATCAAGATGGGATAGTAGTAAGGAACAAAGCAAGATTGGTAGCACAAGGATATACACAAATTGAAGGTCTTGACTTTGGAGAAACATATGCCCCGGTTGCTAGATTGGAAGCAATTAGAATCTTTTTAGCCTATGCTTGTGCCCATAACATCAAGCTCTATCAAATAGATGTCAAGAGTGCATTTCTCAATGGTTACATCAATGAAGAAGTACATGTTGAGCAACCTCCCGGTTTTGAAGATGACAAGAAGCCTGACCATGTGTACAAGTTGAAGAAGGCATTCTATGGCTTGAAGCAAGCAACTAGAGCATGGTATGAGAGATTGAGGGACTTCCTACTCTCTAAAGGGTTCATGATGGGCAAGGTTGACACCACTCTTTTCACCAAGAAGATTGGCAAAGACTTATTTGTGTTACAAATCTATGTTGATGACATCATATTTGGATCAACCAATCAAGACTTTTGTGAAGAGTTTGGAAAGATGATGGCTAATGAGTTTGAAATGTCCATGATTGGAGAGTTAATTTACTTCCTTGGTCTTCAAATCAAGCAATTGAAGAATGATACATTTGTGAGTCAAGGCAAGTACATCAAAGACATGCTTAAGAAGTTTGGCATGAGTGATAGCAAAGCCATTAGCACACCAATGGGGAAAAATGGCAACTTGGATAGTGATGCAAGTGGCAATATGGTGGATCAAAAATTGTATCGGTCTATGATTGGAAGCCTACTCTATGTGACCGCATCAAGGCCGGATGTCATGTTTAGTGTGTGCATGTGTGCAAGATTTCAAGTCTCACCAAGAGAAAGTCATTTGAAGGCTACAAAGAGAATATTGAGGTACTTGAAGCATACACAAAATGTTGGTATGTGGTATCCCAAAGGAGCAAAGTTTGAGCTAGTTGGTTACTCCAACTTGGATTATGTAGGATGAAAGGTTGAAAGGAAGAGCACCTCAGGCACATGTCAATTGTTGGGAAGATCACTTGTTTCATGGTCATCAAAGAAGCAAAATAGTATTGCATTATCAACCACCGAAGCCGAATACATATCTGCCGGTAGTTGTTGTGCATAAATACTTTGGATGAAGGCCACCTTGAATGACTTTGGAATCAAGTTCAAGAAAGTGCCATTACTATGTGACAATGAGAATGCAATCAAGTTAAGCAATAACCCGGTCAACATGCAAGAACAAAGTACATTGATGTTCGCCATCATTTCATAAGAGATCACCAACAAAAAGGGGATATTTGCATTGAGAGTGTGGGCACCGAAAGATCAACTTGCCGATATATTCACCAAGCCATTAGATGAGAAAAGGTTTTGCAAGCTAAGGAATGAGTAGAACATATTGAATTTCTCAAATATGTGTTGATGCACCCCCCCCCACTTATATGACATGCCTCTCCTTCGAGCAATCCAAGGTAAAAGTTGATTGGCATGGCATACATCCTTTCTAAGGACATGTTTAGTGCCTCTAGTCATCTTTCACATTTAATAGGCACATTCATGAAAAAAAATGATTTTGATGTTTGTATGGTACCACTATTGCTTCTATGCTTAATTTGGTCTAGTGGTTGCATATGACATGTTTGTGGGCCTATAAACCTAGTGTCTGATCTAGAAAATGAGCTATAAGTGTTTAACTCAACATGGTACAAGATAACCCTTATTTGGAGGTGTGAAGAAGCTTGTCCTTGGATCAAACCGAGTTAAATATATTTGGCAAGTATTCTAGATTGAACCAAATTTGGGAAAATGATCATCACCCCATTGATTGACATTGATAATCTCAACCTATTTAAAATTAAACATTTGTGGTCATTGATGACAAAGGGGGATAAATTGAGAAATTGACATAGGGGGAGAGATATGACAAAGAAAGGGATCAATTAAAATTTTAGCACACAAGTAGGGGGAGCAAGCTCATGAACTTGTATGGTGCATTTGAATGTGCATTTCATATATTTGCTTGCATGGCACAAGTTTTAAATTTCAATATCCATGCTTGTGTGGTGTATGCTAGTTGTAGGTTTGAATGATGAAATGAAAAACTAGCATGCATAGGTTAATAAACTAGACTTATGTTCATTTTATGGAAACTGGACCCTTGCTTCTAATGTTGATCTCATGGGGTATTCTAGTTTTTGTGTATGTCTAGTTACTAATGGTGCTAAGGATGGTATATTGGTGCACTCCGATTGGTATCATGCTTCAAAGGTCCATCTTTTATACCTTAGCATCATTTGATAGACATTGTCTCCTATATTTCCTATCTAAGCATATGTGCAAGCTACAATCCAAACTCTTAGAACATATGTAAGGGGGGCAATTGCTACCATATGGGATTCATGAAACTTATCCATATCCTTTTACACATGGTAAATATGCTTGGGCAAGCAATATAGATTCAATTAAATTTCAATTCATATCTTTGTGTAAGGGTTGTCATCAATTACCAAAAAGGGGGAGATTTGAAAGCTCTAGTATGGTTTTGGTGAATTGATGAAATCCTAAGTGCTAACCTAGTTCATCTAAGTGATCATGAGATAGGTAGCATTATTCCAAGTGGTGAAGCAACGGTGAAGATCATGATGATGGTGATGCCATGGTGATGATCAAATGCTTGGACTTGGAGAAGAAGAAAGAGAAAAACAAAAAGCTCAAGGCAAAGTTGAAACTTGATAGGAGCTTTTTCGTTTTGGTGACTGGGACACTTAGTGAGTGTGATCACATTTAGGATCAATAGCTGTACTATTAAGAGGGGTGAAACTCGTATCGAAATGCGGTTATCAAAGTGCCACTAGATGCTCTAACTCATTGCATATGCATTTAGGATCTAGTGGAGAGCCAACACCCTTAAAAATGTTTGTGAAAATATGCTAACACACGTACACAAGGTTATACACTAGGTGTTTGGCACATTTGAGCAAGGGTGGAGAAGTTAGTGAAGTAAAGGAGGTCATTGTCACTGTGAAACAATGACCAGACGTAGGTCACGTAGTGACCAAACTTGGGGGAGTAGCGTTCGATCAATTTTAGATGAAGTTAGCGCGCTCGGGCTCTATTGTTGAAGTGACCGGATGTTAGGTCAAAATGTGATCGGACATGACAGTGGTGAGTCCGGTCAGAAGAAGCTGAGGCAGCATAGCCTAGGGTATTGCATTAGATGCTGAGTGGGGTCATGTCGAGGTACACCGGATGCGTTCAATCGAGAAAATGTGGCTCTGGATGATCTCTAGAAGTGACCGGACTCCATGTTATTAGAGCGTCCGGTCATTCCATCTGTGCATCCAGTCACTGGGTGTTGGTGTGTAGGCGTGTGAGGACCTGACGCGGGCATGGTGCATCCGGTCAGCTTGCCTACGCGTCTAGTTGTGACTTAGGGGTTGCGCTAAGTCACATGACCATTGAGATCATGTAGATGTCATTGAACGCTGGGGACACATGGACGACGATCAGTGACCGGGCATTGGGGCTGGTGTGTCTGGTCGATCTGACCGACGCGTCCGGTCGCCCCAAGTTGGGCTACAGTGAGAGCCTAATGGCTCTATTTTGAGGGGAAGCTTATATAAGGCATTTGGCCAGCTCTAGCTCAATCGCTTGGTCATTTTCTTTGACATAGCAACCTTGTGAGCTTAGCCAAAGCCCTCCCACTCATCTCCATCATTGATTCATCATCTTTGTGAGATTGGAAGAGAATCCAGGTGCATTGCTTGAGTGATTACTGTAACACCCTATGTGTTAATCTTGCATTTAGCCTTGGCATTGCATGATCACAAGCATCATTGATCATTCATGAGCATGAGTATCTCAAATATTATCTCTATGTTTGCTTATATTGCATGTGTTGTCACTAAAATGCTTTACATATACTAGGGTTTACATGTAACCAATGTATAAAATGATTGTGGAACCCTAGGAGTACCTTAAACATGTTTAGAATATCACATGGAACAACTTTGGTATTCATGACTAAGGCTAGTTTGGCCTCTAAGTCATGGTTATAGTGTAAACCATCATTTTCAAGTTGTAGGTTTGACTGGAATTGAACATCACTTTAAAAACTTTGCATGGCTGTGCACCCTATAACAAAGTCATAGAACTCAAGTAGTGTAACAACTTTTATTTTTGTGTCATAGGCTAGTTTAGCTCCTAACATGCTTGAAATTGGATCACAAAAGGCAATGCAGTGCTGTTTTTTAAACTTGGAAAATTTTCTAAGTCAAAATGGGTTTTACAGTTTCATGTGTTGTACTCTGACGCATTGCCATTTGCAAACCAACTCGAGTTGGACCTAGATCAATTAAGCAAAGTTGGAGCTAGTATGTAGCTCTACAACTTTTATTAAACAAGTTTTCCAAAGTTGGAGCTGGTATGTCGTCTTCCCCTCTACCTCCTTGATGAAGTAGCGGGGCCAGGCAAGCCACAGTGAGGGTGAATTCCCCATTCTTGCCCGCAACAGAATCTCGGCTTCCATGGCCACCTTCACAGCGAGCTCACCACTGCTTGGCTCCCTTGCGCCTTCCTTCTTCTTCTTCGCGTTAGAGCTTGGTTAGGGTGTGTCCTAGCTTCTAGCGTGACCCTACGGTGAAACGTAGCTTTGCTAGCACGGAACACGACGGCCAGCGCCACCGCGCTCACGCCACCAAACCACCGCGCATGCGGACAAACCCCATCGGTGCATCCCAACTAACCTAGGTAGTCTCGGTAGATTCGCATGGTCACTATAGAGCCCATGCGCTTCTCGCCAGGCCTTGCCGTGGCCAGTAACGGCCAATGCACCTCCACGCAGCACCGCCGTGCCACCATGGCCGACAACGAAAACGCTCCGGTGTGTCCGCGCCTCCACTACTTGTACTAGTCGATGTGGGTGATTGAGTAGAACACGTAGGTGGGGTCGGTTTTGCCAGAAAGCTTGCCGTCGGCGAGATAGCGCCGGTCAACCACCATGCCCTATTTTGGTTCACTGACATGTGGGGTCCGCTGACCCATGGGTCCCATGCATCAGCGACTACAATTTAAGGTTTTCTTATTTTTTTCTAGATTTTGGTACTAACTTTGGAAAATCATATCTGGAGCTAGGAGTGTGTTTACACCAAAATTTGGAAGGAGAGTCATAGAGACCTAGAAGCTCCGAGGATCGTATCATCAAGGGATCAGTTGCGGGTGGATTAGAAACAGTTGATTCAGATGCAAAATCTAGAATCGGCTTTCTTCAGATAAGCGCCAGCAGATAACGACAGAAGTTATGATCAGCGCTAGGACGAGGCATGCTGAACTCTACAAAAATGGAAAGATTAGAGTCCAAGTTATCTTAAATTAGGAATGTTTTCATTTTTATACCAAAGTCTGTAACAAATCGTGCTCGAGTAGGATTCATGTTTAGGCTCCGGGTATAAATATCAAACCCCGGCTATTGTAAGAGAAGAACCAATCAATCAAATACAAGTCAATTTACTTTTTTCGGCTCTGAACACCCCTTAGGAGTAGGAGTAGAGTAGATCTCGGTGAGTTCTTCAGCAAGTACGGCTGCATCGATCTAGTCGACCTCCACTACTTGTCTGTAAGTACCATCATGGTTTATACCTCTGTTCGTATGGCTGCATCGATCCGATCGACCCCCACAGTGACTCTGGTATATGGTAGTTATTGACTCTTGCCTAGTTAAAGTATGGTCTATGTGATTCTGCCTCACACCCCACTGCTTGAACTAGATCAAGGTCAAGTTATCGGCTCTACCTTTGAATGGCAATCTTTGGTAGATTCATTAAGTTACCGATATTGCTTATTGCTTTCATTGTTTATCTAATTACAGCAATATCACTCTGCCCGATTGAGATTGATCTGGATCAGCCTTATATCTTATTTAACCCATCATTTGCTAATCTTAAACTGATCTAATCTACATCTTAAACGATGAGTTATGTTTTTATTGGCCTGTGTGCATAGCGTGCGGTTAAGGCATGTTCGATCTTGAGTAGATCTATCGATTAGCGAGAACCGTTTCATGGCCCGTTATCACGGCCTATGGGATTCTGCCTCTCATCCCACTGTTAGCACTGTGGAGTGGGGATCGTTAGTTTATAGATCTGTTCCTGAGAAGGCATGACCTTAACTGTGCGCTATGTCTGAATCGGTTGTTTAGCCGATATCGAGTGCTTTCACGAACAGCTCACATCATGAGATCATTGAAGTAGAGATAAGTCGAAAAATGTGTTAGCCCCATGATCTTGTTAATGTATTACGGCCTGTATGATTCTGTCTCATGCCCCGCTGATATTAGTAATGAGTTAGGGTCGTCGATTCTATTGTTGTTTCTATGGCCTGCATGATTCTGCCTCATGCCCCACTGGTCATGGTGATAGATAAGATCTAACATGTTCATTAAATTTATCTTTATTAGATGGTTGAGTGGTGTTGAATTGTTTCTTTACATAAACAGGAGTTCGGTTACTTGTAATCATTGGTTCAGTGTAAACCGACCATCATCGATATCTTATTGCCATTGATTAATGTTTGCTTAAATGATATTTATTTTGAACGATAATCGATTCTCTTCACATGACCCTATGAGCTCTAACTGACTTATTCTCATGAGTATATTGGGGTCGGCTATTTAGCTGATTTCCTTCCATATCGGCTCTCACAGCCGTACTTTTGGAACTGTCTGGCAACACCAACAAGTTCCGCCCTTAATTACTGATGAACTTTCTCTCCTTGTCAATTGTAGGGTCAAATTGACTGGCATGCCTTGGGAGGATTGCGCAGGATCGACCACCCCTGCGCTGAAGCTAGGCGGATCTGCTCCATCGAGTGGACCCTTTCGGCTTGCTGCGTGTGTCCTCGGCACGGGATGAAATTCTGTGTCGACAGAGTGTCCAATTTTGGTGAACCAAATTTTATTGGATTCCTCATAAATTGTAGTATTTTATAGAAATATGAAATGTACTTTTCCAGTATTTATAAAGGTGAATAAAATGTAGCTAAATAAGTGCTTTTTGAATGTTTGCAATCTTGTAAAATGGATAACTTGAGCTAGGAAAGTGATAAAATTGTGGTTCCAATTTTGCTGGTCTTGTGTTGACATGCTCTAGGTAGGAAAAATAATAAAGTTGCAGTAGACTTCATTGAAGTAGGGTCTTTCTATTTATCTATTAATAAATGGTGTTGTCTAAGGAAAATTATAGGGATAAAAATAAGTAACATGTTACCATGTAAATTTGGTATATGTTTGTTATTTTATGAGAATTTATTGTGCACATTTGGTATACGTTTGTTATTTCACCTAATTATCTAATTAAATTAATAAAGGCATTTAAATAAATAAATTGTTCTTGACCATGATGTTTTCGATGGTGCTCGTGATACATAAGAACTGTTTATGTTAGTAGTAAGGCTTAAAAGCAATTGGTTGTATGCAACTAATTAATTATGGCTTTATAATTCAACTAGATGGTTGCATGTATAGTTTTGGTTGAGTTAATAATTTCATGGTGATAATGGTCTTTTATGTAAAACTTGTTAATAACAAAGTTGTAGATAACTTACTGATCTCCCTTGTGTTAAATTTTCATAGTCATAGGAATTAGGGTCTAAGAGTTTTGGATATTAAAATTTGCTATCCAAAATATTTGCTCTCTAGACAGATTTGAATAACTGAATTGTTTGACCTAGATAACTATTGAATCACATCATGGGTATTAAAAGAAAGTTATAGACAATTTCATAAACTTTCTAGAATGTCCGCAACCATATATTTCGATGTATATAACTCCAGTTAGGGTCAAAACAAGTAGTTGTTGTCTTGTAGTCCAGAAAATATATTACAGAAGTGTTTGCTTAAGTTATAGAGAACAGATATGCACATACTCAGTAAAATAAGATGCACTTGTTATTACTTTAATACCATGTTGTTGAAAACACTTATGGGGATGCATTCATCATGTCATATCATATTATATGTGTCATCGTATATGCATTCGTGATATCTTATTCCATGCTCATGCATTTAGGATCGACCAAAGAGATAACATTGTTGGAGTTCAATGAACAAGAGAAAGGGGATCAACACGAGACACCCTAAGCCGTAGCTCTAGGAGAAGAGGAGTAGACTCCCAAAGAGCTCCCTGAGTGCCTGGATCATCGGCCAACCTCTTTCCTCAAAGGCAAGCCCCGGAGCATTCTAAGTCTCCCATGTTTTATAAAATACCATTTGAGTCTTTTATGTTTGATGCACTAGGTTATAAGAGTTGATTGGAAACACTTGATGCATAGAACTACCTTGTCTAGTTACATATACCTTTAACCCTGTGTAGGTCCAGGATTGAATCTATGCTTAGCCATGCTTAGTCCGGTAGAAGTCGGGTGATTTCCTGACACCTACGAGATATAGGTGGATACCGAAGCACGATTCGCTATATTTGCTACCATGAAAAAGAACCATGGGGTAATGTAAATGGAGGCCGAGCGGAGTCTATGTGTAGGTTGACTCATGTGATTCCGTATGTGCCGATTAAGGACCATACTATTGTTGGCCCTTCTGACAAGATTGAACGCATGCCTATCACTTAGCTGACCGGATAACTTATTTCGACCATGAACCTGAGTAGCTCAACTCTGGCCAGGCCCTGTTCTATAAAAGTGCGCACTCTGGATGGTAGTAAGGATGTCCGAGGAGCTAGACATGAGCAAAAGGGTAGGTCGGGCCTAAACGTCTTGGCAGTTGGTTGTCCCTGATTGTGCGGCGTTGGGCGAACCCGTGAAATGTGGACTTGAGTTGTACCAAAGGTGACCTAAGGTGACCATTGATCTGGTCTGCCTGGGTTTGTATTAGGAATAAATTCCTAGCTAGTTGAAATTGATTCGAATCGCTGTCTCTCCCGGACAGTAAGAAACTTGGCTAGCTCCAACATCGTAGTAATTGTATTATGGAATGTGATGGTTCGCATAAACATGAAATTACTACACCGGCTATGGTTACTATTGTATGCTCTTAAATGATATACCACATGTTTGGCATAGGTTAGTTGCTAATCTAGAGAAGAATAGCTATAATTAACTTGGTGACCAAATTATAGTTGTATAACTGAGTTAATCGCTTTTGATGCAAAATGTCATCAAGCTACCTCCACTTATAAAGCCTTGGATAATCCTTGGAGTTAATTTATTTCTGGTTTATGATGGGTAAGTCTAGCTAAGTACCTTCTCGTACTCAGGGTTTTATTCTCATTGTTTCAGATGGTATAGTTTACCACAGCTATTGCAAGAACTGCTTCTGTCCCACCGTGGATGAGGAGTGAGCCCTGGGTAGGCATCTTTAATAATCCTTATATGCTTTTGTGGATTGTGATCATTAGTTAGCACTGTATTTGAACTATGTTGGCAAATGCTAGTTTCGAACTTTAATTTGCTTCCGCTACTATTTACTGAACTTGGTTTGTAATAACCTTATTTCGTACTCTGATGAATGAACTGTATTTGTGAACTTTATGTAACATGTGACATGTATGTTGAATCATGTACTATCTTGGTTGTATGTGGATCATTAATCGAGACCCGTCGTGGTACTCGATGGACTACTGGGTTTATATGGGCTCAAGTATGACAGTGCGACCGCTTGTGGGCTACCATTGTACTTGTGCTCTTATAAATTGGTCGGTTCTACGACAGCTAGTATCAGAGGAAGATTCAACATTAACTGCCACATGTGTATTTAAAACAAAGGTTTTTTGTTTTCCAAAACCAGTTTCTAGCAACTAATAGCTATATAAATAGGTGTTTGAAACCTAGAGTTTGAAATCTAAAGTGTGCCGGTGGTCACTTCCTTTATGCCCAATTAAGAACTTTAGGTGGCTAATTAAGTACTAACTTGGGGGTTTTCATTTTTCATCGTCCATACGGCGTGCTATTGTTTGGATGCCATTCACTTGAGTGGTAATGTATGGATCAAATGCCTCTACACCCAAGGTAAGATGCCAATTATCATTACAGTGGCATGACCACAAGTTGTGAGCGTGCGGTCTGTGGGGAGAGTTAGCTTTGATGCTAAAGTATATATATGTCTCATATATATGCGGAGGTATTTAATTGTGGGTTAGCTTTGATACAACTGTGTATGCATATTTATATGTATATAGAGGACATATTTACTTTTGGGTAGCTTTGATACGAAAGTATATATATATGGGTATATATATATATGGAAGTATTTAGATTACAACCTAGAGCCCAGATTTATATTCTGCATATATAATTGTGGGGTTAGGCTGAAATGAAATTCTTGTGCAGGTACACTAACAACGAAACGTGTAGCCCGACTAGCTACGCTATATATGAGAGAACATATGTATACCACCATGTATGTCGTTAGAATTAATTTTTCCTAAGTTTGTAAGGACGTATGGAATATGCATGCATCATGATAAATTATTATTCCATACTTGCATTGTTCCTCCCCTTATAAATCTCTTACTCAGTTATGTAACTCTTATCCATTATGACTTTGTCTCACCAAGTTGCACATGTTATTGGTATACGGCCTGTTCAGGAGGCCGTATCGTATCGTGGATTATTTACTACTGGCTGGTTTGATGTGAGAGAAAAACACTGTTCCTGGCTGGAAATTTACGATCGTTTACGAGCAAGCAAACAGGCTGATGGTAGCATCGGTTGGAAGTGAGAGTTTCCTATCGATGTTTGGAACTCCTACCCTGCTTTGGAGAGTCTTGCACTATGCGGGATATTACGAACTGCCCCTCTATTACTAGAATGAAGTATACCTAGAGGGACAACCATGGTATGAAGTACGGCTGACCATACTAGCTTGTACCCAAGCACCCTTCTGGCAGGAATGGAAGGCAAAATCTGAAGGAAGAACTCCTTGGGAGGCTGCCCAAGTAGTAGCCTTTGAGGTACTGAGTCAGATTTGTCAGCAGCATGGGGATGAGCTTACTAGCAGTGCCGCTGGTACTTTTCCTCGGATGGATCCATCCATAACAGTATGGGCACAGCGCAACAGCAATGCATTGATCTGAGATTGGGATGAGCGGGCAGATAGTTCTAGTCCCGCTATGAGTGCCATGTTTGCAGTAATGAAGATATTCTATACTCATCAGGACACCAAGGACTTTTGGCAGGAGTCCTATACCACTTGCATGGATAAACCCATGAGAGCCGAAGCTGCACAGCGTAAGCTAAAGAAGCGTGTCCATAAACACAAAAAGGCAGCAAGTGAGGCTCGATGGAAAACTGATCAAGCATATGTAGCTTTGAGAAATCTCCACACCCAAATGGAGCAAGTTGATCAGCAGAGAGCTACCGCCCAAGAGGCAAGAGCGGATGATCAAGCAATGTTAGCAGGACTACGGGAGCAGCTAGAGGCCACCCATGCAAGGCATACACAGCTACACGCCAGTGGATCCTAGCAAACAACCATGCAGCTATGGCAGAAGCAGAGAGAGACAAGACCCACGCCTTGAGCGTATAGTAGGACCATGTCGAGAGGGACTTGTGCCAGCAGCTTGCATAGACCCAAAACATAGTAGTTAATCTTTAGCATGAGGTGCATTTTCTAAACAACCAACTGCACCTGATCCTTGATGAGGAAGAAGAAGATCCAGAGATGTTAGATGAAGATGATGGCTGGGACGAAGAAGTGGAGCTAGAGAATGAGGATGATCCTATCTTCGACCTCAACAGCGAGCATACTAAATATTAGAATCGCCTAGTGACTAGTTAAAGTGCTAGATGTATCCCTACTATTTATGTAATGGATGTGTAGTTTGAAGTTTGGTATTTGCAATTTGACTTCCGTGTAATATTGGCACTCTCCATGTTATTTCATGATGGGTTAAACTTTAATAAAATTCTAGTTTCATTTCACTGGTGATTATGACTTGTATGTTAACGCGTTGCGGGCCTAATAAGTGATCAAATTCGTGATGTCATGTTGCGAGAATGAATTATTATGCCTCTGTTTTATTGTATGAATTTAAGATTCTCCCCAATAATTTTAGTTTGGCATGACTATACAATTCATCTGCAATCTCTTGACGTCATCTAATAATCACTTATTGTTGTAACTTTGCAGATGACTCGCACTCGTGCTGGAGTAGGCAGCAGCCAAGAGGGCAACGACGGTAACTTACCACCACCGCCACCACCATCTACGAATGAATTCTTCACACAATTCTTGGGTAGTCAAAGAACTATGGAGGAAACCATGCGCCTCATTGCACAGAACATGGCTCATGCCCATCAGCAACAACAGGGGCCTAAGCCGAATTAGTACAGCTCTTTCAAGGATTTTCTAGACACCAAGCCTCCTATCTTCAAGGTAGTCGAAGAACCGCTCTAGGCAGATGAATGGCTTAACACCATTGAGCAAAAGTTCCATCTATTGAGGGTCACAGAACATCAGAAGGTAGAATATGCGTCGCATCAGCTATAGGGACCGGTCGGGATATGGTGGACCCATTTCCTATTCTCTTTACCTGCCAACACACAGGTCACATGGGAGCAATTCAAGTTAGCCTTTAGGGGACATCACATTCCCCTAGGGCTAATGTGCATGAAGGCAGCTGAGTTTGTGTGACTCACACAAGGGACTAAGACCCTTACTGAGTACATGCATGCTTTCAACAATTTGTCCCGGTATGCCCCAAGTTTTGTCAATACAGAAGAAAAGAAGATTGAAAGCTTCAAGAGAGGTCTTAGCACTAAGCTGATGAAAACTATAGCCCACTCTAGGTGCACCACATACAATGAGTTCATCAGTGATGCCTTGACTCAGGAGAACCAGAACAATCGGCATGCAGAAGCAAAGGGCCGCAAGAGGGCAGCTAAGGTAAGCGCCTCAGGGTCTTCTCAGTCCAGAGCTCCAGTGGTGGCTAGGCCACAGTTTTGACTGCCAGCGCCCAAGTTCAAGCCTCCTCCACTAAAAGCCTAAGCCAACCGACCTCAGAAGGTGTTTTGTAAGGCGTTCACCATTGCCTTACCCAAGGGGAATGGAGGGCAAGGAAGCTCAGTAGGACCCAGGATACGTGCATTACACCGCTGTTGAAGAGGTTCCTGTGGGAGAGGTTGTCACCACTGGTATGTTTCTTGTTAACAAATATCTCGCCATTGTTTCATTTGATTCTGGAGCTTCCAATTCATATATGAGTCAAGCATTTGCATCTAGGAATGATCAGAAAGTAATTGAGGTAAGCAAGGGTGGTTATAGTATAAGTTCAGCTGGGGCTACTATCTCTACAAATAAGATAGTCAGAAATGTGCTCATCTCTATATAAGAGAGGGAGTATACGATGGATCTAATAGTATTGCCTAGATTATCTATAGATGTGATCTTAGGCATGAAATGGATGAGCGATCATGGAGTTCTCATTGACACTAGCACTCGTACAATTATGTTGAGAGAACCAAAGGGAGGTAATGCTTTTCTAGTACCACTTTCCTAAAGTTTTGAACTCCAAAACTTGTCTTGTGCTATCCAAACCACTACCCTTTGTGATATTCCAGTGGTTTGTGAGTTTCCTGATGTATTCTCAAATGAGTTACCAGGTTTACCACCTCATAAGGATGTGGAATTTAAGATTGAGTTAGTGCCAGGTACGGCACCTATCTCAAGAAGACCCTATAGGATGCCACCAAATGAGTTAGCTAAACTTAAAATTTAGTTATAAGAACTATTGGACAAAGGCCTCATTCAACCTAGTTCATCTCCATGGGGATCAACTGCCTTGTTTGTAAAGAAGAAGGACAAGTCTTTGAGAATGTGTGTGGATTATAGGCCACTTAATGATGTGACCATCAAAAACAAGGATCATTTGCCTCGTATCGATATCTTGTTCGATTAGTTGTCAAAAGCAAAGGTATTCTCCAAGATTAACTTGAGGTCAGGCTATCATAAGATAAAGATCAGGCTAGAGGACATACCTAAAATAGCTTTCTCCACTAGGTATGGCTTGTACGAGAATTTGGTCATGTCTTTTGGACTGATGAATGCTCTTGCCTACTTCATGTACTTGATGAATTCGGTATTCATGCCCGAGCTCGACAAGTTCATGGTTGTGTTTATCGATGATATCTTGATTTATTTGGAAAACAAAGCAGACCATGCAGAGCATCTGAGAATTGTTGTGTCCAGATTAAGAGAACATAAGTTGTATGCCAAGTTTAGCAAGTGTGAATTCTGGTTGAGCAAAGTACCTTTCTTGGGTCATATCTTATCTAGAGATGGAATATCTATAGACCCATCTAAAGTACAAGAGGTCATGGATTGGAAGGCCCCGACTTCGGTTCATGAAGTTCATAGTTTTCTAGGGTTGGTAGGTTACTATCGTCATTTCATTCTAGATTTCTCCAAGATAGCTAAGCCCATGACTAGACTACTTTAGAAAGATGAAAAGTTCAGTTGGACACCAGAGTGTGAAGTAGCTTTTCACACCCTAAGGACCCTATTAACTATAGCTCTTGTTTTAGCACAAACCAATATTGAAAAGCCTTTCGATGTGTTCTGTGATGCATTGGGTATAGGTTTGGGGTGTATTCTCATGCAAGAAGGAAGAGTTATTGCCTAAGCTTCTCGGTAGTTGAGAAAGCATGAAGTCAATTACCCTACGCATGATTTAGAACTTGCAGCGGTGGTTCATGCATTGAAGATATGGAGACATTATTTGTTGGGCAACGTATGTCACATATATACTGACCACAAAAGCCTCAAATATATCTTTACTCAACTTGAGCTGAACATGAGACAACAAAGATGGTTAGAGCTGATCAAGGACTATAATTTGGAAGTGCACTATCATCCAAGAAAAGCCAATGTTGTAGCAGATGCACTCAGTCAGAATTCTCATTGCAACACTTTGGAAACATTGTTGGAAGATAGATTTAATTTGTTACATCCTGTTGTGTTGCACAATATCACTATCAGTTGTTCACTTGAGAGCAAAATCATAGAACTGCAGAAGATAGATGCGGATGTATTTCACATCAAGAGAAAGATGAAAGAACAAGAAACCAAGCATTTTAGGTTAGAAGAAAGAGGTGTGCTATGGTTTGAGGACTGACTTGTGGTACCGAAAGACCGAGAGCTTAGAAATCAAATTTGAGAGGAAGCTCATTCGTCCAAGTTGTCTATCCACCCGGGTAGTAGCAAAATGTATCAAGATTTGAAAACCCATTTTTAGTGGACCAAGATGAAGAAAGAGATCACCGCCTATGTCGCCAGGTGTGATAATTGCAGAAGAGTAAAGGCCGTTCATTTGAAATCTGCTGGATTACTTCAGCCTTTGCCTATTTCAGGTTAGAAATGGGAGGAAATAAGTATGGACTTTGTTACAGGCCTTTCAATGACACAGCAAGGTCATTATTTAATATGGATCATTATAGATCGCCTCACCAAGTGAGCATATTTTATACCGGCTAACATAGCGGATCACGTAGGGAAATATGTCGAACTGTATATTTCTCATATCGTGAGACTACACGGAGTACCTAGGACCATAATCTTAGATCGGGGACCACAGTTTATAGCTCGTTTTTTGGAACACTTGCACCAAGCTTTGAGGACTAAACTAATCAGAAGTTCAGTATACTATCCACAAACTTCTGGATAGACTGAGCGAGTGAACCAGATCTTAGAAGACTTATTGAGAGCTTGTGTTATATCTTCGAAGGGTTCATGGGAGAAATGGCTACCTTTAGCCGAGTTCTCCTACAACCAGTGTTCACCTAAACAGCCACTAAACGGTAAACGGTGGTAAACTATTTTCTTTAGGGGGTAAATGGAAATTAAACGGTTGACCGTTTAAACGGTCAAAAAACTAGAAAAAATGGTCTAAATGGAACGGAGATAAACGGTATTAAACGGGCTAAACAGCTGTTTAAACGGCTGTTTAGGCGAACACGAGGTGAATCTAGTTCAGTTTTGTATGGATAAATTTGTATACTTAAGTTTATTATATTTATAAATGTGTACACTTGATATGTTACATGCATAAATATCTATATTTAGTTCTTTTCACATGCATAAATATATATACATACCAAAATAATTGATTTTTACTCGGATAAATATGTATAAATGCTAGAATACTTTATTTTTTACATGCACATATATAATTATATGTATTTTTTAAAGTACAAAACCATTTAGACCATTTAACTTTGTTTAAACACCGTGTAAACAGCCTAAACGCTAAATGAAGGGCGACCATGTAAAGACCATTTACCATTTAGGAAAACATTGCCTACAACAACAATTATCAAGCAAGCATCAAGATGGCTCCTTTTGAAGCCTTGTACAGTAGGAAATGTAGAACTCATTTGAATTGGATTGAGCCCGACGAAAGAAGATACTTTGGCATTGACTTTATCACTAAAGCTGAAGAGCAGGTGCGCATTATCCAACAGCATATGAAAGTAGCTCAGTCAAGACAAAAGAGTTATGCTGATAAAAGAAGAAGACCACTGACTTTCGAAGTGGGAGACTATGTATACTTAAAAGTGTCACCCATGAAAGAAGTACAGAGATTTGGAGTGAAAAGAAAGCTTGCGCCTAGGTATGTAGGGCCATACAAGATTACTGAACGGAAAGGAAATATCGCTTACAAGTTACAACTTCCCCTAGAGATGAGTGCTATATTCGATGTCTTCCATGTTTCTTAGTTGAAGAGATGTCTTCGCATACCTGAGGAAGCCATTGCACCCCCAACATTGAGCTCCAATAGGATTTGACATATGAAGAGAACCGATCTGAGTGTTAGAAGAGATGGAAAGAGTAACACAGAGCAAGGTCATTAGTTCTACAAAGTGGTGTGGAATAACCATAGTGAACAAGATGCCACGTGGGAACAGGAGGATTATTTACGTGAGGTTTATCCTGCCTTTTTCAAAGAATGGTTGGTCTTGCAAATCTCGGGATGAGATTTCTATAAGGGGGAGGGGCTGTAACACCCTAGGTGTTAAGCTTGCATTTAGCCTTGGCATTGCATGAGCACAATCATCATTGATCATTCATGAGCATGAGTATCTCAAATATTATCTCTATGTTTACTTATATTGCATGTGTTGTCACTAAAATGCTTTACATATACTAGGGTTTACATGTAACCAATGTATAAAATGATTGTGGACCCTAGGAGTACCTTAAACATGTTTAGAATATCACATGGAACAACTTTGGTATTCATGACTAAGGCTAGTTTGGTCTCTAAGCCATGGTTATAGTGTAAATCATCATTTTCAAGTAGTAGGTTTGACTAGAGTTGAACATCACTTTAGAAACTTTGCATGGTTGTGCACCCTATAACAAAGTTGTAGAACTCAAGTAGTGTAACAACTTTTATTTTTGGTTCATAGGCTAGTTCAGCTCCTAACATGCTTGAAATTGGATAACAAAAAGCAATGCAGTGTTGTTTTTCAAACTTGGAAATTTTTCTAAGTCAAAATGGGTTTTACAGTTTCATGTGTTGTACTCTGACACATTGCCATTTGCAAACCAGCTCGAGTTAGACCTAGATCACTTAAGCAAAGTTGGAGCTGGTATGTAGCTCTACAACTTTTATTAAACAAGTTTTTGCTAACTCACTTTGGTTTAGGAGATTGGAAGGGTTTATTTGGCACGGTCAGTCGTGCGAATGGTGCTCTGATGGCCGCGGTGTCCCACCGTCGTGGCCGACCGTTGGCAGAGCTTGGCCGTCGCGTGGCCGCTGCTGGCCAGCGTTGGGGCCCCATCACAGCTGGTTGGCGTGTAGTTAAGACGAAGCCACGCTGCTCATTCCACACTTGCGCTCACACTCTCTCCCTCTCCACTGCTCTCTCTCATGCGCACAACAAGAGCACCGGGCGCCACCGCACTGCTCCGCCATCGCCAAGCACTCTCACCATAGCACCATTGCCGCCTCCAGCAAGCAATCAGCTTTGCCAACTTCTTCTCTACCTCCTCGACGCAGTAGCAGGGCTAGGAAAGCCACGGTGAGGGCAAATTCGCCGTTCTTGCCCTTGCAGGAATCTCAGCTTCCATGGCCACCTTCATAGTGAGCTCACCGCTGCTCGGCTCCCTTATGCCTTCCTTCATCTTCTTTGCGTTAGAGATTGGTTAGGGTGTGTCCTAGCTTCTGGTGTGACCCTACAGCGAATCGTAGCTTCATCGACATGGAACACAACGGCCAGCACCACCACGCTCACATCGCCGCACCACCGCGCATGCGGACAAACCCCGTCGGCGCATCCCAACTAACCTAGGTAGCCTCGGTAGATTCACGTGGTCACCGCGGAGCCCATGTGCTTCTCATCGGGCCTTGCCATGGCTAGTAATGGCCGATGCACCTCCACGCAGTGTTGCTGTGCTACCATGGTCGACGACGAGCACGCTTCGGTGTGTCCGCGCCTCCACTACTTGTACCAGTCGATGCGGGTGATTGAGTAGAACACGTAGGTGGGGTCGGTTTCACCGAAAAGCTCACCGTCGACAAGATAGCGCTGGTCAAGCACCGTGCCTTATTTCGGTTCATTGACATGTGTGGTCCGCTGACCCATGGGTCCCATGGGTCGGCGACTACAGTTTAGGGTTTTGTTATTTCTTTTTCTAGATTTTGGTACTAAATTTGGAAAATCATATCTAGAGCTAGGAGTGTCCAATTTTGGTGAACCAAATTTTGTTGGATTTCTCATGAAGTGTAGTATTTTATAGAAATATGAAATGTACTATTTCTAGTATTTATAAAGGTGAATAAAATGTATATAGATAAGTGCTTTTTGAATGTTTGCAATCTTGTAAAATGGATAACTTGAGCTAGGAAAGTGATAAAATTGTGGTTCTAATTTTGCTGGTCTTGTGTTGACATGCTGTAGCTAGGAAAAATAATAAACTTGCAGTAGACTTGATTGAAGTTGGGTCTTTCTATTTATCTATTAATAAATAGTGTTTTCTGAGGAAAATTATAGGGATAAAAATAAGCAACATATTGCAATGAAAAATTTTGTACAGTATTATGGCACTAGGATGAAGCTAAGAAAAATATAAAGTCTATTGTTTGACACTTTTCTATTGGGTTAACTATTTTCACTAAAATAAACCTTGCAAGCTTGTTATTTTTGTAGAGGATGTTATACATGTTCAAAGGGTATGAAATTTTTACAGTAGTCTATTGGGAGCATTTGGAAGCTACTGTAATTTTATGAGAATTTATTGTGCACATTTGGTGTTCACAAAGAAGAGGATGGGGAAGGGGATCAAAAATTTTAGTTGTTGGAGCACTTGGAAGCTACCGAAGAGATAACGTTGTTGGAGTTCAACAAAGAAGAGGAAGGGGATCAGCAGGAGACACCCCAAGCCATAGCTCTAGGAGAAGAGGAGCAGACTGTCGAAGAGCTCCCTAAGTGCTCGGATCACCGGCCAATCTCTTTCCTCAAAGGCAAGCCACGGAGCATTCTAAGTCTCCCATGTTTTACAAAAATACCATTTGAGTCCATTATGTTTGATGCATTAGGTTATAAGAGTTGATTGGCAACACTTGATGCATAGAACTACCTTGTCCAGTTACATATACCTTTAACCCTATATAGGTCCAGGATTGAATCTATGCTTAGCCATGCTTAGACCGGTAGAAGTCAGGTGGTTTCCTATCACCTGCGAGATATAGGTGGATACCAAAGCATGGTTGGCTATATTTGCTATCGTGGAAAAGAACTATGGGGTAATGTAAATGGAGGCCGAGTAGAGTCTATGTGTAGGTTGACTCATGTGATTCTGTGTGTGCCGATTAAGGACCGTACCGTTGTTGGCCCTTCTAACAAGATTGAACGCATGCCTATCACTTAGATGGCCGGATAACTCGTTCTGACCATGAACCCGAGTAGCTCAACTCAGGCCGGGCCCCGTTCTATAAAAGTGTGCACTCTAGATGGTAGTATAGATGTGCGGGGAGCCAGACATGAGCCCAAGGGTAGGTAGAGCTCGAATGTCCTGGCAGCTGGTTGTCCCTAATTGTGCGGCGCTGGGTGAACCCACGAAATGTGGACTTGAGTTGTACCAAAGGTGATCTAAGGTGACCGTTGATCTGCTCTACTTGAGTTTGTGTTAGAAATAAATTCCTAGCTGGTTGAAATCGATTCGAATCGTCGTCTCTCCCAGACAATGGGAAACTTGGCTAGCTCCAACATCATAGTAATTGTATTGTGGAATGTGATGGTTCGGATAAACATGGAATTACTACACCGTCTATAGTTACTATTGTATGCTCTTAAATGATATACCACATGTTTGGCATAGGTTAGTTGCTAATCTAGAGAAGAATAGCTATAATTAACTTGGTGACCGAATTATAATTGTATAACTGAGTTAATCGCTTTTTATGCGAAATGTCATCAAGCTACCTCCACTTATAAAGCCTTACATAATCCTTGGAGTTAATTTATTTCTGGTTTATGATGGTAAGTCTAGCTGAGTACCTTCTCGTACTTAGGGTTTTATTGCCATTAGTGCAGATGGTACAGTTTATCATGGCTATTGCAAGAACTGCTTCTGTCCCGCCGTGGATGAGGAGTGAGCCCTAGGTAGGCATCTTTAATAATCCTTCTTATATTCTTTTATGGATTGTGATCATGAGTTGGCACTATATTTGAACTATGTTGGCAAATGCTAGTTTCAAACTTTAATTTGCTTCTGCTACTATTTACCGAACTTGGTTTGTAATAACCTTATTTTGTACTCTGATAAATGAACTATATTTGTGAACTTTATGTAACTTGTGACATGTATGTTGAATCATATACGATCTTGGTTGTATGTGGATCGTTAATTGAGACTTGTCGTTGTACTCGATAGACTACCGGGTTTATATGGGCTCAAGTATGATAGTGCGACCGCTTGCGGGCTGCCATTGTACTTGTGCTCTTATAAATTGGTTAGTTCTGTGACAATTACATCAAGAGGCACTTGGTGTTCATGTTTCTCTATGGGATTCACTTGTTACTCTTGGTGGTTGCCACCACCTAGATGGCTTGGAGTAGTGAGGATCATCGAGTGGAGGTTGGTGATTGTCTCTGGCTCCGATCATAGTGATTGTGAGGGGTTATTGACCTTTCCCCGACGAAGAGCCAAAAGGTACTCTAGTGAATTGCTCGTGGCTTGTGTGATCCTCATCTTGTGTGTGTTGTGTGGCACCCTATTGAGGGTTTGGCGTGTGATGCCAATTAGCGCGTGAACCTCCAAGGGAGTGAATCACCACAACGAGGACTAGCTTGCCGGCAAGCAAGTGAACCTTGGTAAAAAAATCATTGTGTCATCATTTGATTTTGAGGTGATTGGTCTTCATTGGTATTCATTCTTGTGATTGATTGGTTCATTCCTCAACTCAGCGGTATAACCATCTTGCTCTCTCTCTCTCTCTTTACATTGCCGCAAACTAGTTGTCAAGCTCTTTAGTGCAGCTAGTCATGGAGCTTGTTAGTTTGGTTAGTGTGGCTCTTTAGTTAGCCTTTGAGAGCACACTAACTTAGTATAGTGACATAGTCATTGTATGGATAGAGACTATAGAAACTAGAATTGTAGTAGGTGGCTTGCATTTTTAGTAGGCTAGCGCAACACTCGCTTCACCTCATATTTGCCAAACCGGTTTGCTAAGTGTTGTTGTAGAAATTTTTAATAGGCTATTCACCACCCCCCCTCTAGCCATTAGGACCTTTCAATGGGGAATGGGGAAATTATCACCAATCGCCAGGCACCATCCCGCTGTCACCCTATCTGGCAGAATCATGAGCACCACCAAGTTGTTGAGTGCCCTCTCATCACTGACGGACTGCACCCACTCCTCGGCATGGTTAACCTCGCACGGCGCCCACCTCGAGCCACTATGATTCCTCTTTGGCGCCATCAAGTAGATCTAGAGATGGTGGTTGCTCGCTACTTGGATCTATTCCAGCAATGGAGCAGTGGCAGATGGGAAGGTATATGTGTGCAAGAGTGTGAGAAAGACGATGTGGTGTGCGGGAAATGGGGAGTATGCTTGGAGCCACGGTGGACTTTGTCGGTGTGGGACCCACAGGATACCTCGCAAGGAAGGGAGAAGAACTAGTCTAACTAGGATTCTTCCCCCTATAATCTTAGTAGTAGTACTATTCTGTAATCCTACTAGGAACTCTCATTGTAAACTGACTAGGACTCTAGCCTCCTGACTATATAAAGGAGGGCAGGGCTCCTTGGATCAGGAGTTCATAGAACAATTATACAACACAACACTTTATAATCAATCCAGCGCGAAGGCTAACACCGACTGGACGTAGGGCTATTACTTGATCAGAGATTGAGGGTCTGAACCAGGATAAATCGACTGTCTCTTGCATTAACCATTGAGTTCCACATATGCTGAAGCCTAAACATACTGCCCCGGGGACCCCTGTGGCAAGCTATCGGTGGTCAAACATCAACAGCTGGCGTGCTAGGTAGGGGCTTTCAGTGACTTTGCATCCGAGAGCTCGATAGTTGACCTCGACAACATGATCTTCTCGAAGGGATCAACCTTCATCTTTGGTTCATGGATCTACGAGGCAGGCAATGATGGCAAGCTCCAAGGTCGTCTCCTCGAAGATTCAGATCATCATCAGGACTTTTCCATTTCGGCGACAACGATAGATCAGCTTGCCAGAAGATTCACGCAGCTCATAATGTCCAATCCAACTCGGATTCCATGACTTCATGCATCTGATTCAAACTCAAGTTCCGCTTCTGAAATGAAGTCTTATCCGAGTTCTTTCAGAAAACCGAGTTCTTTTCTGACAAAGCTCCGAAACATGATGTCAACCTATCAACAATACTACTCGAAGTACACTCAGAGTACTTTAAAGAAGTCAGGTCCTCTTTCGTTCAGACTCCACAACATGGCAACATCTTATCAGACATGGCCCGAAGAATCCACCTATCCTGTGCTTAGAATGCCGCTGAAGGGAGCCTAGGAAGGTCTCGTTTTAACTATAACATCTCAAGACTGCATCGTTCACTGGCCAGGTACCATTCTTGAGGATGATGGCACCCAACTAGTCAATGATACAACAACAGCAACTCTACCCTACCAAGAAGGAGACTCGATCTATGACCTTGAAACCTCTACTGAAGTTATCAACAGCTCTAGTAGTATGAAAATCAATGACGATGACAAAACGACTCACGCTAGAGAAGTACTCATGATTCACCGTCCTCGATCACCATTGATCCCCTCAGAAGTACCCGACGTTATGTCTTCAGACAAATCCGAATCCAACATATCACCATTTATCCAGGGGCACGATGATGAGACTGAGAGTCAAAAGCAAGCGAGAGAAAGAAAGAACAAATTGAAACAAGGACGTCAATGCCGTGCTAAGCAGCAAAAAGACACTTAGATCAAGTATGAGTTAGATCTAGTCGAGTACAACAGAAGAAAATTAGAGTGAGAGGTCGAAGAAGGACGAGCAGCGAATACACCCTACGATAAGATCCAAGAAGCACTAGAAGAACTCAGGGCGACTTCACATCCCAATGAAAAACAAGAACAGCTTTGGGACTTCCTCCGATCAACAGTCCTAAGGACGCATGATGGAAGGGCCCTCTCAAGACTACCAGACAGGTCAGCATCTCATGAACAGGAAGATCAAAATTAAAGGAAGTTTGCCTTCAAGAGACTTGGACTAAGCGGAAGTCACAACGGAGAAAGTAGGAAAGATCATAATAAAAAAGACCGGGTCAAACAAACAAGGAAAGCCAGAAGCAAAGCTCCCACAAGGATAGCTACGCAAAACTACTCTCACCAAAACAACAGTTGGCAAGAAGGGGGCGCTGAATCAGAATACACAGAAGCCAGAACACACGATAGATTCCCCTGTTTTGCAAACAGACTGGCTTCAATACGACTACCTCACAAGTTCAAACTGTCCAACCACTCCAAGTATGATGGCAAGACCGAACCAAAGCAATGGCATAGGATTTACTCGCAATCGATTGAATTAGCCGGATGAGACGATGACATCAAGACCTTGTTCTTTCCCATAGCCCTAGAAACCATGCCCCTTCAGTGGTTTGACAAATTAAATCTAGGATCAATTAGGAATTGGGAAGACTTGCAAAGAGCTTTCTGTGAAAATTTCACGAGAATTATTACACATCCAATCACCCACGTAGAGTTAAAAGGACTCAAGTAGAAAGGAGGGGAAAGTCTAAGAAATTACTATCGATGATTTGGCAAACTACGAGCTCAAGTACATGACATCACTCAACGAGAAGTAATCAAAGCTTTCTCACACGTAATCATGGCCAATTGGCAATTTCAAGACTTCTACAAAGAAAACCCAAGAAACAATGAAGAATTCAGACGGACAGTGGAAAAGATGATTACTGCAGAGGAAAAAATAAGAAAAAGATTCTCGGATAGAAACAACAGAGACAACCCAGATAGGCAAATTCCTCAAAACAGCAGACAACAGGAGAGAAAGCATGGTCCAGACAACACAGTAGCGATGGCTGACAAATCAAAGAGGTTTTCAAAACCCAGAAGATATGACGACATTGAGAACATACATTGCCCCTTGCACCCCAATGGAAAACACACCATCGGAAATTGCTACACCTTCAAAGAAAGATACATAAGAAAAGATAGTAAGGGGAATAATAAAGAAGACAATCAGAAAAAAGAAGAAGACAACCATGAAAACAAAGGATTCTAAAAATCTAGGGGGATAGTGGCAGTAATCTTTGCCGGAGTCCTAGATTCAAGAAGCAAACATCAAGAAAAGCTAGCGTTACGAACCATCATGGCAGCAGAACCTGCTACACCAAGATATCTCAATTGGTCAGAGTACCCAATCCAATTTTCAAGAGAAGACCAATGGACCAGCGTAGGAAACGCATGCCATTACCCACTGGTTCTAGATCCAACCATTGTCGGTATAACTGTTACAAAAGTACTAATCGACGAAGGAGCCGGACTCAACATCATTTTTTTAGAAACTCTAAGGAAGATGGGACTACAACTCACTGGGATGATCACACCAACGAGCATGCCTTTTTATGGCATAGTACCCAGCAAGGCAGCAATGCCACTTGGACAAATCACCCTACTAGTTACTTTTGGGACTCCCTCGAACTACCGTAAAGAATTCATCAAATTTGAAGTCACGGACTTCGATTCTTCATATCACGCAATCCTCGGGTGCCCAGCACTAGCAAAATTTATGGAAATACCGCATTATCTATACCTATTGCTTAAGATACCAGGGCCTAATGGTGTTCTCTCTTCGGAGTGATCTGAAGCACGCATTTGACTGTGATGTTCAGGCAATCCAAATTGTAGCAAAAGCACAGGCCAACGATGGAAGAAAAGAAATAACCACTGTTGCAGTAGAAATTAGCCTAGAAGAGCTCGAGATACCGGCTAAAAGACCAAGCATCCTAGCACCACCAAAAGAAGCTGATGTCAAGCAAATTGACCTGGGCACCGGTGATCCCTCAAAAATGGCAACCATTAGTGCCCACCTATCAGCAAAATAGGAACTCGCGCTCACCAACTTTCTTTGGGACAACAAGGATATCTTCGCTTGGAAGCTGGCCGACACGCCAGGGGTCCCAAGAGAGTTGGCTAAGCATAGAATTGATGTCAATGAAGGCTCCAAGCCTATGAAGCAATGACTACGACGATTCTCTCCCGACAAGAAGGCAGCAATTAAAAAAGAAATCACAAAGCTAATGGCAGCCGGATTCATCAGAGAGATCCTTCATCCAGATTGGCTAGCGAACCCAGTTCTAGTACAGAAAAAGAATACGGACGAGTGGCGCATGTGTATCGACTACACAGATCTCAACAAACATTGCCCGAAAGATCCGTTTAGGCTACCACGCATTGATCAGATAGTTGATTCAACAGCTAGATCTGCCCTATTATCCTTTCTTGATTGCTATTCCGGATATCACCAGATCACAATAAAAGAACAGGACCAGAGCAAGACATCTTTCATCACTCCGTTTGGCGCCTACTGCTACAAGACCATGTCATTTGGACTCAAGAATGATGGAGCCACTTACCAAAGAGCTATCCAAACATGCCTTGGAGATCAGATCGGCAAAAACGTAGAAGCATACGTGGATGACGTGGTTGTAAAAACAAAGAACCCGGATACACTGATTGAAGACTTAAAACAAACCTTTGAGAACCTAAAAAGGTGGAGGTGGAAATTGAACCCAAACAAGTGTGTATTCAGAGTTCCTTCAGGACAACTACTCGGATTCTTGGTCAGTCATCACGGAATCAAAGCAAGCGCCAAGCAAATTCGAGCCATAACAGAGATGGGCCCTCCTCGAAGCATCAAAGATGTACAAAAACTAACAGGCTACATGGTGGCACTCAACCATTTCATTTCAAGACTCGGTGAAAAAGGGCTACCTTTCTTTAAACTACTAAAGAAGATAGACAAGTTCGAGTGGACGGAAGAAGCCAATGAAGCTTTCAAGAGACTTAAGGCATACCTCACCTCCTCACCAGTTCTCACACCTCCAAAGAAAGACGAAGACATGATGTTGTACATTGTGGCAACTTCTACTGTAGTCAGCATGGCGATAGTAGTAGAAAGAGAAGAAGAAGGGCGTGTGTATAAAGTACAATGCTCGGTATACTACATCAGCGAAGTACTGACAGAATCAAAAATCCGGTACCCACACATGCAAAAACTACTCTACGCCCTACTAATCACTTCACGCAAGCTTCGCCACTATTTTGAAAGCCACAAGATCACTGTGGTGACAGATTTCCCACTCGAAGACATCCTACACAACAGAGATGCAACAGGGTGCATATCTAAGTGGGCAGTTGAACTTGGTGCTCTCAATATCGATTTCACCCCATGGAAGGCAATTAAATCTCAAGCCCTGGCTGATTTTGTTGCCAAATGGATAGAAATTCAACAACCCGTGTTAAGCACCATCCTTGATCATTGGAAGATGTACTTTGATGGATCACTAAAGCTAGGCGGAGCCGGTGCAGGCGTCCTCCTAATTTCTCTAGACGGAAAACAACTCAAGTACGTCCTTTAGATATTGTGTCAAGCTACAAACAATGAAGCAGAATACGAAACCCTCATCCATGGACTACGAGTGGCAATTACCCTCAAAATCAAGCGTTTACTCGTTTACGGTGATTCAGCAGTGGTAATCAATCAAGTCAACAAAGATTGGGACTGCACCAAAGAAAACATGGGCGCTTATTGTACTGAAATACAAAAGCTCAAAAAACATTTTCAAGGATTAGAAATTCTACATGTCCTGCGCGATTCTAATATTGCAGTAGACGTCCTTACCAAGCTTGGATTAGACAGGGCGAAGGTCCCACCCGGTGTATTCATAGAGGAGTTATCAGCTCCCTCTATCAAACAACCCAATGAGATAACCCCTCAAATCTTAGCCAAAGGCACCTAGATCTTGGTAATCACCACTTCATGGACCCAGGTTTTTATTGATTACATCAAAGAGAATAAGTTGCCAGTGGAAAAACAGGAAGCTACCCGAGTTGTTCGCAGAAGCAAGAATTACATCCTAGTAGGAGACAAGCTCTACAGAAGAGCCGCATCATTAGGAGTACTCCTAAAATGTGTCTCATTTGAAGAAGGCAAACAAATCCTAGATGAAATACACTTAGGTTGCTGTGGAAATCACACCGCTTCAAGACCACTAGTCGGCAAAGCATTCCGCACCGGTTTCTACTGGCCAGCCGCTTTGAAAGATGCAGAAGAACTCATCAGAAGATGCAAAAGTTGTTATATGTTCACAAGACAGGCTCATGTGCCAGCCCACAACCTCATCTGCATACCACCTGCCTGGCCCTTCTGTAACACCCTGGGTGTTTAAATATTAAAAACATGACATGTCATCATATGCATTGCAAGGCAATTGTTCATATTGCAAACTTTGATATGCATTCACTAAAACAAGTTTACATTTGTGTTATGAGTGTTGAATTGAATTGTTTGAATCATGTCAAAATTTGGTTTGGATTTGAATTTTCCAGAAAACCCTGATTTTCAGTATTTAAACCCTACCCTGAAAATCCATTTCAAAATCTAAGAATATTTTGGGGTTGAGCCCAAAAGCAAAAGTGTAGAGCTTGACATGTTATACAAAGTTTGTTTATGGAGTTTTTCAAGTTGTTTAGAAAAATTTGGAGTAATTCAAAAAGGCGTAATTCGTTAAATTTCCCCATTTGAATTCAAAAGTTCATTTCAAAATCTAGACCGAATTAGGAGTTGGTTATAAAAGCAAAGTTGTAGAACTTTTGATTTTGAACAACTTTTGTTTTTGGAGATTTTTGAGTTGTTATGAAAATTTGGGAGAAATTTGGGAAATTTGGCAAATGGCAAATCTATAATTTTGGTGAACAGTGTCCACCGCTGAAGCTACATTGCCGGCGTTTCCTTCTTCGGTGTTCCAGGCGCGGTCGTGGCCGTTTTGGCGTCGTGCTGGTGCGGTAAAGGCCACAGCACAGCTTCCTCGAGCTTCTTGGCCCCCTTTATAGCCTGAGCCACCGTCGTCTTTGCCCTTTCTCCTTGCTCTATTTTTTTTTCGTCGCCTTGCTCATCTCCGGCGAGCTCGCACCGTCGTTGTTGTGTTCCACCACTGCTGATAAGCTAGTTCCAGCTTCGCTTACTCCTTGCGCATCCAGCCGATCCACCAATTTGGCTTGTCTTCATCGGGAACTCGAGTTGCATCGTCTTCTTCCTCGCGGCCAGCAACTCCTCCGCCGAGCACGATTCGCCGCGGCCAAAGCTCCACGGTGCATCTCCGTCCCTGGTTTTGGTTGATTCCGTTTTGTTTCGATGATGTGGTACTTAATCCATAGTTGGTTGCTCATTTTGACCACTGCAGTCGCCGGTTCTTCCTCATCGACGATTTTTGCTCCGCCGTGATCACTGTGATCGTCGTCACGCCTCTCCGTTGCTTCTCCGCCCTCGCTCCTTGCTTCAACACATTCGGGGTGAGCCACTAGTGCTTCCTGGATCCTTTGTTTGAGCTCTACCGGTTGCACGCCGCTGGCGTAGCGTTGCCATGCCACCGTGTCCGCCATGGCTGACGTCGAGCTAGTATAGGGCCGTAATTAGTGCTGATAGGGACGTCAATCGATGCGCCTAGTCTTGGTGATCATTTTGTTACTTTGGCCGTCGCCATTGGACTCACCGTCGATGAGTTTATGTCGGTCAGCGCCGTTGCCGTCGTGGTCAAACGCGCGAGGTTAGGGATGACAGGTGGGACCCGTTGTCAGCGACTCAGCGTTCAAATGGATTTTTTTTCTATTTTCAGATTTGAATGAATAGTGTCTGTTTTTGTTATTTTTGTGTAGATTTATTTAGAGCTCCAAAAATTATGAAAATGTTTGTGTGACTTCTCTATGATGTATAGTATTTAAGAAAAATATGAAATGATGTTTTTCAGTAATTTTTGAATGTGATAAAATTTGCTCAATTTATTAATAAATGGATTTCCATGATTTTTCTAGGCTTATTTAATTGTCCAAAAATTATGAAATTTGTTTTGCCACTTACTCATTATGTAATGAACATTTACAAAAATTTTGAGCTCAATTAGAAAAAGTTGATTTATTTCATAATTTTGAATTAAATAATTAATTCATAAAAGCAAATAGTAACCTTTAATGAATTAGGTTTTTGTTTGAATTTTTGATTGAGTGATGTCCTTGAGTCCTTAGTTGATAATGATCCTTGGCAATTGATGTATGTGTTACGAAAAAGATTTAGTTCGTTGACTTGCAACTGTACCGCGAAGGAAAGTTTTATTCAAATTGTTAATTTTTGCATCCATCATCGAGCATCATGTTTCGTATTCCGCATCATGTTAAACATGGCATTGTTACTACATGTAGTGAACGAAGGTGAACACATAGTAATTAATCAAGTTGCTAAGGAGGTTAATCCGTCTGTTGAGGTCGGATCGAATACTTGTGAAACATCGCAGGAACTGGACTTTTCCATCAACGAAGGCAAGCCTCGGATGCATACAACCCTACCTTGTATTTTACAAATTGATTTTGCTTTTGCTTCTTTTTACTGCATTAAGTGATTAGGAGTCAAGTACAAGTCAAATTGGTACATTACCCACCTTGTTATTCCATAATTACCATATTACCAGTTTTAAATTCGTATATGCCTAGTTGTGCTTAGCTATGCGTAGAACGATGAAAGTTAGGTGATTACCTTTCACCTACGAACTTTAAATGGGATTTGATTAACTTATGTTATCATGTGATATGAGAATGTGGAGTAATAAATCTAGACCGGGCGGACTCGGTATATGTGAGCCACAAGACATGGAGGTCTTGTGAGCAGGTTCTTTCCGCCTATGTCGATTAAGGCACGTCCGTTGTTGAACTGTGTGCGGTGAGACTTTGTAGTACTAACCACATACTCTGGTAAGCCTAAACTTGGTGATTCTATTATGAGAATGGCTACTCGCGCACTAGGAGTGGAGAGATGGCGGGAATAGCGTGTACCCATATGGCAATGGGCTGGATTGGTGGAGTACTATATTCTCGGGTGGCGCAGACCCGTTCTTGTTTTAGAGGATCTGAGGGTAGGTTGGTATATGTAGGTCGGGGACCTGCATATGTCGTGTGGTCTAGAATTCCCAGCTGGGTTATAATCAGTTCGAATCGTCGTTGCTCCTCGGTTATGGAGACTCACTTCTCTATTCATCATCGTAGTACTAATAACTGGAACTCGAATAAGGTTTGTGAAGGTGTTGGATATGAAGTTTCATGATCTCAACATGGATCGTGTCAGCTTTGTATATGATTTTATGAAGTTTTCTATATAAAGAATTTTGTTAAAGAGCTTTTACGCAAAAGAACTTTGATTATTGTTAAAGCCATACCTTAAATCCCATGAGCCGGCATTCCTGAGTTCTATCAGCTTTATTTTAGTTAAGTCTTGTTGAGTACTTTTGTACTCAGGGTTCGTTGACCCCTTGTTGCAGGTGAGCCTCATGAGCAGATCTATTTTTGATCGTGCTGCATGATAGTTGTTCATTGTGATGACAATAAGAAGTAAATGTGTGGCCCTTGGGCAGGGCAGTTTCATTATGTGTTTTGTATTATATTATAATGCCACTCCACTATTTTGTTTTGTAATAAATATCGAACCTAGTTGTGAGGTTTGAAATTACTATTTTGTAAATTATGTTATTGTAAGACTTCCGCTGTTTTTACTCTGGTATTGATGTTTGAATAAATGTTGTAATATTGCAATGACTCTGTAACGTGATCCTGCTCAGAAATCGTGGATGATTCGGGGTTCCCCGAGGACACCCGATAGTCTTTTTAAGTTAATGGAAACATATGCATAAATGTCAAAGGTCGTCGGACAATGACAGGTACATGTGGGCCCTATAACTTAGGAGGTTCTGCCACAGAATGGTATCAGAGCATTCATTACAAGGTTTTTGGTTGTATTGTTTTACAAAAACTTCAAAATAATTTGGGATGACTAAATCTAACTTGATAATTTGGTCCAAATTGCTTCTGACTTATCTTATTTCTTTCTTGCCATTCCGTATTTGATTAAAAGGTTTTGTGTGGTGGAGTAGTAATTTTACTATGCCCTATATAAAAATAAATGTTGTTTATGTGTATTATAAACTTTGATGTTTTTGTTCGTAAGAAAGATTCATGCATCATTATTAATTCACTTGTTACTTCCTTCACCTCTTAGTCTGGAATTGAGTAGTGAGATTGGTTTGAGTAATGTAATCCATCATAGCTGCTCTTTAGGCTTTGATCAAATGGTCTTACTTGGATTAAATTGGTTTCCTACAGTATGGCTCGTGCCAAGATGATGCCCCGTAAGTCCACTGGACCCAAAGGAGTTCCTCATCACCAACTTGCCCCTAGGAATGACGGTGCTAGCAGTAGTAGCTCTAGGCCTGATCCCCAAGCAGAGATACAGAGGATTTCTGCAGAGTTAGCACAAGCTACTAGAGATAGGGCTCTAGATGCTATACAGGTAGGAGAATTATAGGATCAAATGAGGCGTCTCACTACCGCACACAGGAACTATGAAAGCATGTTAGTTCATATAGTGGAGGGATGAAATGAGGCTTGGCATAGGGAAAATGTAGCTAGAGCTAGAACTCATGAGCTAGAATTCTATGTAGAAGATTTAGAAGAACATAATACTTATCTGCATGAGGAAGTTCATAGGCTTAGTAATCTACTAAATCCCAGTCATGAGCCCCAAGCTGATGCCATGGACCCCGATGTCATCCTTGCCGATGATAATGAATCGGAAGAGGAAGAAGAAGAAGATCCTAAAGAATTAGTAATGATCGATGAAAGTGATGATGAAGGCGGTAATAATTCCGGAATGGATACCAAGCCTAAAGTTTGAAGTAATCACAAAAAAGAGTAGAGTTGTATAATAGTTAGTTATAGTTAAGCTAGGTATCTTTGTTTTAGTACTTACAGGTTCTGGTGTTTATATTAGTAAACCCTATGTAATGTGTCTAGAGTAAGCTTTTGTGCAATTTAATAAAGGCTTGTGAATAAAGTTTGGTTTGTTATGAGCAGATGCGTCGTACGCGGGGTTCGTATGTTCCTAGAACTTCACAAGATGAGGATGGTATTCCAGATCCGCCACCAGTTCCAACAAATCTAGATGATGCTATAACCGCACTTGTCAATGTGATGGCTGAAAATTCCTATTTACTTCATGAGATCGCTCTAAGTAATCAGAATCAGATGCAAGGAAACCGTGGTCGTCACCATAACAGACAGGAGGCTACATATGTTGATTTTATAGACATAAGACCACCAGTGTTCACCAAGGTAGATGAACCATTGGAGGCTAATGACTGGCTTCGAACCATGGAGCAAAAATTTGACCTTATTCCATGCATAGAATATCAGAAACCTGCGTTTGCCGCCCAGCAACTTAGAGGTGCAGCAAGTGCTTGGTGGGCAAACTTAGTGGCTATGCAACCAGCTAGCATTCCAATAACTTGGGCTGAGTTCCGTACTACCTTCAGAGCCCATTATATCCCTGAAGGAGTGATGGCAATGAAGTTAGATGAATTCCTTGCTTTGAAGCAAGGAGATCAAACCGTGATGCAGTATGTGGGAAGATTTAATCACCTATCACAAGATGCATCAGAACATGTCAATACTGATGCCAAGAAGAAGAGGTGGTTTATGAGAGGTTTGAATACCAAGCTGCAAACAATGATGACAACTTGCACCAATGTCACTTACCATGAGGCCGTAAATATTACAATTGCTTCAGATTCAAAGTATCGGCAGCATAAGGAGCTCAAAAAGAAAAAGAGTATGTCGTCTGGATCTTTTGGGGGAAATCAGAAGAGCCAGAGGGTGATTTATCATCCAGTACATCATAATCGTCCTCCTTACCGTCCGCCACAGTCTCAAGCCAGGCAACAGTCAAATGTCCATCCTGCTATAACCTATCTGAACTCACAGTCAACCAATGCTCCTGGTGGCAATGCTCCAACGTCCTAGGGTCACAACTATCCATGTTACAATTATGGAAGGACTGGTCATTTCTCCAGGGAATGTCCATATCCTAGGCAGGTTAATCAAAATTATCAGAAGGCCCCTGCCAATCAACAACAAGGTCAGGCACTAAACAAGAACCCCAATCAGAATGCTCAGAAGGGCAAAGATGAGAGGAAGACAGGACGGGTGTTCTATATTCAAGCTGGAGAAATTCTAGAAGGGGAGCTAGTGATGATGGATATGTTTCCTATTGCCAATCATCCTGCAGTTATACTTTTTGATTCTAGCGCATCGCATTCATTCATCAATAGAATATTTGTTGTGAAGTATGAAATTTCAATTAGGGCAATAAAGGAAAGTTTCTTTATACAGTCGCCCAGGGGATGTCTATGTACTAAGAAAATGGTATACCAGGTACCCGTAAACCTGGGTGGGCATATTTTTCCCACTACCATGATTATCCTTAAGGATCAGGATATAGATGTAATCTTGGGAATGAATTGGATGTATCAGCATAAGGCTGTTATAGATGCTTTGAATAGGACATTAAGAGTAAGTTTGCCTGATAGTAATTCTCAACTTCTCATCCAACTTCCAACCCTAAGGAGATAAGTGGGCAAGATTTGTGCAACTGCTATCAAAGAGATTAGAGATATTCCGGTAGTGTGTGAATTTCCGGATGTGTTTCTAGAAGATCTACCCGGTCTACCACCTAATAGGGATGTACAGTTTAATATAGAGTTACAACCTGGAATAGCTCCGATTTCTCGGCGAGCTTATAGGATGCCACCTAAGGAATTGGCTAAGTTGAAGACTCAGTTACAAGAATTGATTGAGAAGGGGTTTATCCAACCTAGTTCCTCGCCTTAGGGATGTCCGGCAATATTTGTGAAAAAGAAAGATGAGACCCTAAGGTTATGTGTTGACTATCGTCTGTTGAATGAAGTGACCATCAAGAATAAGTATCCCTTACCTCGGATAGATTTGCTTTTTGATCAATTGGCCAGAGCCAAAGTTTTCTCCAAGATAGATTTGAGATCAGGGTATCATCAAATTAAGATAAAGCCTGAAGATATTCCCAAAACAACATTTACCACAAGATATGGATTATATGAATACTTGGTAATGTCTTTTGGTTTGACAAATGTTTCCGCTCATTTCATGTATCTGATGAACTCAGTATTCATGCCTGAGCTAGACAAGTTTGTAGTGGTGTTTATTGATGACATTTTAGTATATTCCAAGAATAAGAAAGAACATGCGGAACATCTTAGGATTGTTCTGACCCGCTTGAGAGAACATCAACAATATGCCAAGTTCAGCAAGTGTGATTTTTGGCTTAAGGAAGTGCAATTTCTTGGACATGTCTTGTCAGCCGAAGGAGTTGCAGTTGATCCCGGCAAAGTGAAGGATGTGCTTGATTGGAAACCACCAACCACAGTTCATCAAGTTCAGAGTTTTCTGGGTTTGGCGGGGTATTACCGTTGGTTTATTCTAGATTTTTCTAAAATATCAAAGTCCATAACTGAATTGTTGAAGAACCAAGTTAAGTTTGTCTGGTCATCTGATTATGAAGAGGCTTTCCAGACCTTGAAAAGACTGTTGACTACTGCACCAGTATTAGCCCAACCTGATATTGAGAAGCCGTTTGATGTGTATTGTGATGCTTCAGGTATTGGTGTTGGATGTGTGTTGATGCAAAAAGGCCGAGTCATTGCCTATGCGTCCAGGAAACTTAAGCAACATGAAGAACACTATCCGACTCATGATCTAGAGTTAGCAGCTATGGTTCATGCTCTGAAGATTTGGCGGCATTACCTGCTTGGTAATACGTGCCATATGTATACAGACCACAAGAGCTTAAAGTATATCTTTACTCAGTCAGAATTGAACATGCGACAAAGAAGATGGTTAGAACTGATTAAGGATTATGATTTGGAAGTACACTATCACCTGGGTAAAGCAAATGTAGTTGCAGATGCCCTCAGTCGCAAAAGTTATTGCAGTTGTCTAACAGTGAGAACAATGGGTTTGACTTTATGTCAAGAAATGGAGAAGTTGAATGTAGAAGTAATTCAACAAGGAAGTTTGACCAACATAATTGTTGAAGCTACTATTCGAGATCAAGTTATTGCTGCTCAGAAGGAAAACAAGGGTATAGCCCATATCAAGGAAAGAGTCAAGAGTGGAAAAGCGGAATGCTTTAGTATAGATGAGGAAGATGTGTTATGGTTCAAGGATCGCCTGGTGGTACCAAAAGTTTTTGAGTTGCGGCAGTCAATTCTAGATGAGGCACATGCTACTAGGTTATCTATCCATCCGGGAAGCAACAAGATGTACCATGACTTGAAGCAAAGATTCTGGTGGACTAAAATGAAAATAGAGATTGCTAGATATATAGCAAAGTGTGATACTTATCAAAAGGTGAAAGCTATACATTTGAGGTCTGCTGGTGAATTACAACCATTACCTATTCCATCTTGGAAATGGGAGGACATAAGTATGGATTTTATTGTTGGTCTACCCAAGACATCAAAGGGATTTGATTCAGTATGGGTTATTGTAGATCGACTAACCAAATCAGCACATTTTCTTCTAGTCCAGAATACATATCCCACTATACGGTATGCCAAGATGTATTTAGAGCAAATTGTGAGTCTCCATGGAGTACCAAAGACTATTGTGTCAGATAGGGGTACACAGTTTGTCTCCAACTTTTGGAAACAATTGCATTCTTCATTGGGTACCAAACTTCTGTATAGTATAGCTTATCATCCACAGATTGATGGACAGACTGAAAGAGTCAATCAAGTACTTGAAGATATGTTAAGATGTTGTGTCCTTAACTATTCCAATAAGTGGGATGAGTGCTTACCTTTGGCCGAGTTCTCATACAACAATAGTTATCAGGAAAGCATTAGAATGGCTCCATTTGAAGCACTCTATGGTCGTAGATGCGGAACATTGTTGAGTTGGTCTGAGCCTAGAGAAAGAAGATTCTTTGGAGTTGACCTTGTGAAAGAAACAGAAGACAAGGTTAGGCAAATACAGAGTAATTTGAAAATAGCTCAGTCCCACCAAAAGAGTTATGCGGATAGAAGACGGGGACCATTGGTATTTAACAAAGGAGATTTTATATATCTGAAAGTATCACCAATGAAGGGAGTTAACTGTTTTGGTGTTAAAGGAAAGTTGGCACCCCGATACACTAGACCATATCAAATTTTGGAGAGGTATGGAAAAGTGGCATATCGCTTGAAATTACCTAAACATCTCGTAGCTGTGCATGATGGTTCCATGTTTCTCAATTGAAGAAGTGTCTCCGAGTGCCTGAATAGAATGTTGAAGTTGAAGGAGTGGAACTAGAACCGGATTTAACTTATTCTGAATATCCTATTCGAGTGTTAGATCAGAAAGATCGTGTTACTCGAAGACGGACAATCAAGTTCTATAAAATACAATGGAATCAACATTCAGAAGAGGAAGCTACTTGGGAATGAGAAGATTACTTGTTAGAAAAGTTTCCAGAGTTTCTAGCGTCAATTAGAATAGAGTAATGTTTGTTGAGCTCGGTTGCCACAAATTGTGTTTTGTAAAAGCAACCTCAGCTATTTTATGGACAAGTTCTGGATGTTTTTGGACTGACACATTTCCTTTTCCATTACTTACTCTATGGCTTTGAATCTTGGGGCGAGATTTCTTTTAGGGGGAAAGATTGTAACACCCCGGGTGTTTAAATATTAAAAACATGACATGTCATCATATGCATTGCAAGGCAATTGTTCATATTGCAAACTTTGATATGCATTCACTAAAACAAGTTTACATTTGTGTTATGAGTGTTGAATTGAATTGTTTGAATCATGTCAAAATTTGGTTTGGATTTGAATTTTCCAGAAAACCCTGATTTTCAGTATTTAAACCCTACCCTGAAAATCCATTTCAAAATCTAAGCATATTTTGGGGTTGAGCCCAAAAGCAAAAGTGTAGAGCTTCACATGTTATACAAAGTTTGTTTTTGGAGTTTTTCAAGTTGTTTAGAAAAATTTGGAGTAATTCAAAAAGGCGTAATTCGTTAAATTTCCCCATTTGAATTCAAAAGTTCATTTCAAAATCTAGATCGAATTAGGAGTTGGTTATAAAAGCAAAGTTGTAGAACTTTTGATTTTGAACAACTTTTGTTTTTGGAGATTTTTGAGTTGTTATGAAAATTTGGGAGTAATTTGGGAAATTTTGCGAATGGCAAATCTATAATTTTGGTGAACAGTGTCCACCGCCGAAGCTACATTGCCGGTGTTTCCTTCTTCGGCGTTCCAGGCGTGGTCGTGGTCGTTTTGGCATCGCGCTGGCGCGGTAAAGGCCACAGCGCAGCTTCCTCAAGCTTCTTGGCCCCCTTTATAGCCTGAGCCACCGTCGTCTTTGCCCTTTCTCCTTGCTCTGTTTTTTTTCCGTCGCCTTGCTCATCTCCGGCGAGCCCGCACCGTCGTTGTTGTGTTCCACCATTGCTAATAAGCTAGTTCCAGCTTCGCTTACTCCTTGCGCATCCAGCCAATCCACCAATTCGGCTTGTCTTCATCGAGAACTCGAGTTGCATCATCTTCTTCCTCGCGGCCGGCAACTCCTCCGCCGAGCAAGATTTGCCGCGGCCAGAGCTCCACGGTGCATCTCCGTCCCTGGTTTTAGTTGATTCCGTTTTGTTTCGATGCTATGGTACTTAATCCATAGTTGGTTGCTCATTTTGACCACTGCAGTCGCCGGTTCTTCCTCATCGACGATCTTTGCTCCGCCGTGATCGTCGTCACGCCTCTCCGTTGCTTCTCTGCCCTCGCTCCTTGCTTCAACGCGTTCAGGGTGAGCCACTGGTGCTTCCTGGATCCTTTGTTTGAGCTCTACTGGTTGCATGCTGCCGGCATAGCGTTGCCATGCCACCGCGTCCGCCATGGCCAACGTCGAGCTAGTATAGGGCCGTAATCAGTGCTGATAGGGACGTCAATCGATGCGCCTAGTCTTGGTGATCGTTTTGGTACTTTGGCCATCGCTGTTGGACTCACCATCGACGAGTTTACGTCGGTCAGCGCCATCGCCGTCGTGGTCAAACGCGCGAGGTTAGGGATGACAGGTGGGACCCGTTGTCAGCGACTCAGCGTTCAAATGGATTTTTTTTCTATTTTCAGATTTGAATGAATAGTGTCTATTTTTGTTATTTTTGTGTAGATTTATTTAGAGCTCTAAAAATTATGAAAATTTTTGTGTGACTTCTCTATGATGTATAGTATTTAATAAAAATATGAAATGATGTTTTTCAGTAATTTTTGAATGTGATAAAATTTGCTCAATTTATTAATAAATGGATTTCCATGATTTTTCTAGGCTTATTTAATTGTCCAAAAATTATGAAATTTGTTTTGCCACTTACTCATTATGTAATGAACATTTACAAAAATTTTGAGCTCAATTAAAAAAAGTTGATTTATTTCATAATTTTGAATTAAATAATTAATTCATAAAAGCAAATAGTAACCTTTAATGAATTAGGTTTTGTTTGAATTTTTGATTAAGTGATGTCCTTGAGTCCTTAGTTGATAATGATCCTTGGCAATTGATGTATGTGTTACGAAAAAGATTTAGTTTGTTGACTTGCAACTGTACCGCGAAGGAAAGTTGTATTCAAATTGTTAATTTTTGCATCCATCATCGAGCATCATGTTTCGTATTCCGCATCATGTTAAACATGGCATTGTTACTACATGTAGTGAACGAAGGTGAACACATAGTAATTAATCAAGTTGCTGAGGAGGTTAATCCGTCTATTGAGGTCGGATCGAATACTTGTGAAACGTCGCAGGAACCGGACTTTTCCGTCAATGAAGGCAAGCCCCGAATGCATACAACCCTACCTTGTATTTTACAAATTGATTTCGCTTTTGCTTCTTTTTACTGCATTAAGTGATTAGGAGTCAAGTACAAGTCAAATTGGTACATTACCCACCTTGTTATTCCATAATTACCATATTACCAATTTTAAATTCGTATATGCCTAGTTGTGCTTAGCTATGCGTAGAACGATGAAAGTCAGGTGATTACCTATCACCTGCGAACTTTAAACGGGATTTGATTAACTTATGTTATCATGTGATATGAGAATATGGAGTAATAAATCTAGACCGGGCGGACTCGGTATATGTGAGCCATAAGACATGGAGGTCTTGTGAGCAGGTTCTTTCCGCCTGTGTCGATTAAGGCACGTCCGTTGTTGAACTGTGTGCGGTGAGACTTTGTAGTACTAACCACATACTCTGGTAAGCCTAAACTTGGTGATTCTATTACGAGAATGGCTACTCGCGTACTGGGAGTGGAGAGATGGCCGGAATAGCATGTACCCACGTGGCAATGGGCTGGATTGGTGGAGTACTGTATTCTTGGGTGGCGCGGACCCGTTCTTGTTTTAGAGGATCTGAGGGTAGGTTGGTATATGTAGGTCGGGGACCTACATATGTTGTGTGGTATGGAATTCCCAGCTGGGCTATAATCGGTTCGAATCGTCGTTGCTCCTCGGTTATGGAGACTCACTTCTCTATTCATCATCGTAGTACTAATAACTAGAACTCGAATAAGGTTTGTGAAGGTGTTGGATATGAAGTTTCATGATCTCAACATGGATCGTGTCAGCTTTGTATATGATTTTATGAAGTTTTCTATATAAAGAATTTTGTTAAAGAGCTTTTACACAAAAGAACTTTGATTATTGTTAAAGCCATACCTTGAATCCCATGAGCCGGCATTCCTGAGTTCTATCAGCTTTATTTCGGTTAAGTCTTGTTGAGTACTTTTGTACTCAGGGTTCGTTGACCCCTTGTTGCAGGTGAGCCTCATGAGCAGATCTATTTTGGATCGTGCTGCATGACAGTTGTTCATTGTGATGACGATGAGAAGTAAATGTGTGGCCCTTGGGCAGGGCAGTTTCATTGTGTGTTTTGTATTATATTATAATGTCACTCCACTATTTTGTTTTGTAATAAATATCGAACCTAGTTGCGAGGTTTGAAACTACTATTTTGTAAATTATGTTATTGTAAGACTTCCGCTGTTTTTACTCTAGTATTGATGTTTGAATAAATGTTGTAATACTGCAATGACTCTGTAACGTGATCCTGCTTGGAAATCGTGGATGATTCGGGGTTCCCCGAGGACACCCGACAGTCTTTTTAAGTTAATGGAAACATATGCATAAATATCAAAGGTCATCGGATAGTGACAGGTGCATGTGGGCCCTATAACTTAGGAGGTTCTGCCACACCTTCTCCTGCAAGGGGCTGGATCAAGTAGGACCTCTCAAGAAAGCAAAAGGCGGCTTTGAGTACATCTTCGTGGCAATCGACAAGTTCACCAAATGGATTGAATTCAAACCACTAGCAAAATATAGCGTAGCCAAAGCAGTTGAGTTTATCCAAGACATTATGCACCGCTTCGGCATGCCCAATTGAATCATCACAGATTTGGGTTCTCCCTTCACAGCCATAGAATTCCAAAGTTGGGCACAAGACTGCGGTTTCAGAATAGATTACACATCAATCGCACATCCAGAGGCCAACGGATAGGTCGAAAGGGCAAATGGACTCATACTAGCTGGATTAAAACCAAGATTGTATGAAGAACTAGTAGACTATGGATCAAAATGGATTGAAGAATTACCCAAGGTTGTATGGGGGCTACAGACTCAAATAAGCAGAGCCACTGGATACTCACCTTTCTTCCTGGTGTATGGATCAGAAGCCATACTACCCGCAGACTTGATCTAGGCATCACCAAGGATAGAGCAATATGACAAAGGAGAAGCAAAACACACCCAAAGATTAGAAATCGACAGTACAGAAGAAGTCAGAGTAAACGCTGCCCTTCAATCAGCAAGATATCTCCAAGGACTAAGACACCACTACAACAAGAATACCCAGTCTCGATCATTACAAGTCAGAGACCTAGTACTAAGAAGAATACAAAAAACAGATGGACGCCACAAACTACTCAGTCCATAAGAAGGTCCTTTTATCGTCACAAAAGTTATCGGACCGGGCACATACAAGCTCATAACTGAAGACGGAAAAGAAGTCAACAATACATGGCACATCAATCAGCTACGAAGATTCTACACATGAAAACAACTCAAGGGAAAATATGTATACAAGACACAAGAGATCAACGTTCATGATCAACAAAGATAGCGCTCACCAACAACATATGTACCATTATGACCTATCAATATTCATGATCAATAAAGATGGTTCTTTACTCAACAAACATATGTCTCATTATGGCTCTCCCCGAGTTGTTTCTAACAACCAAACAAAAAGCAAAATGGTTGAAAAGACGCCTGAGCATACCGGCTGAGAGCAAAATAGCTAAAAACATGCTTGAGCCCACCGATGAGGGTAGCTAATAAGCTAACACTCGAACAAAAAGAAAATGGCTGAAAAGACGCCTGAGCATACCGACCGAGAGCAAAATAGCTGAAAACATGCTTGAGCCCGCCGATGAGGGTAGCTAATAAGCTAACACCCGAACAAAAAGCAAAATGGCTGAAAAGACACTTGAGCATACTGGCCGAGAGCAAAATAGCTAAAAACATGCTTGAGCCCGCCGATGAGGGTAGCTAATAAGCTAACACCCGAACAAAAAGCAAAATGGCTAAAAAGACGCCTGAGCATACCGGCCGAGAGCAAAATAGCTAAAAACATGCTTGAGCCCGCCGATGAGGGTAGCTAATAAGCTAACACCCGAACAAAAAACAAAATGGCTGAAAATACGCCTGAGCATCCTAGCCGAGAGCAAAATAGCTAAAAAGATGCTTGAGCCCACCGATGAGGGTAGCTAACAAGCTAACACCCGAACCAAAAAGCAAAATGGCTAAAAATACGCCCGAGCATCCCGGCAGAGAGCAAAATAGCTGAAAAGATGCTTGAGCCCGCCGATGAGGGTAGCTAACAAGCTAACACCCGAAACAAAAAGCAAAGCGACTAAAACTAAGCCTGAAGCACAAATCAGAGCAATTTTAAGACAAGACCCTCCAGCTCCTTGTGCCAAGAAGCAAGAGGCTCGGGGGCTACACTCAGATGGATGTACTTACAGATGTTGAACACAGTTCGAGCTAAAAAGGAGAAGCTGAAGACGCTTGAGATCTCCAATCCTAAGTCTTTTCAGTACTAACAAGAGCCTAGAGTTTGTCAAGACAACGTTCTATACCGAGTTGTTTACATGGTGCAGATGAAAGCCGGACAAGCACTCGACAGATCAAGAAAGGTTGTCGACACAAAGACCTACATTTAACGAGTTGTTTACATGGCACGGAAGAAGGATAGAAAAGTATTCGACAAATCAAGAAAGTTTGTCAAGATAACATGCAGAGTTGTTTACATGGCAAAGACGAAAGCAAGACAAAGTACTCGGCAAGTCAAGTAACTCTGATCACTTGGACAAATCATCCAAAGAATAAACAAGGCATCCTCCAAGCAAAGAAGACATCAACAAAAAATCCTCATTCAAAAAGAAGTATAATGTCATATTACAAGGCACGGGCATAAAGGTCAAATACATTAAACGTCATCATTAGGAGAAGAGATAACAATATTAAGATTATCTACAATTCTACTAGCTAAGTCTTCGACCTTAGGCTTCATCCTCTCAACGGCATCAATGTATTCTTGACTATCAGCTTCCTCTGCTATCTTGGACAAAGGCGCCTCTGGAGCAAGAACTCGGACCTAGGCCAGGACATTCTTCGTACACAGTTGGGCGCACCTCTTCACGAACTCTTGAAAACGAGTCGAAATTCGAGGAATTAACTTAGCCCAAGATTGCCCATCATCCGCTGGAGTTCGAAGAACATCGGCTACTGAATGAAAGGATTTCCACAAAGCTTTCCAGTTTTCAGTAGCCGTCGCCAACTTGCCAAACAAGTCTTCAATAGTTTTTGGGCCTGCACAAGATCTCTATCAGCTCCACGCCTAATCAACTTAGCAAGCGCAAGTTCTTCCTCAGCATGAGTAATTACCTCCTCAGTCTTGTTGTGACTAGAATGAACAAGAGTCTTCATTTCATCAATGCCCTCCGAAAGCTTCTGCTTTTCAACTCGAAGAGCTGAACAAGGCACCAAACAACAAGTCAGCAGAAAGGAAAATTTGAATACAGAAGGAAACAAAAGAACCCGCAATACCATTGCACTCTTTCTTCACAGCCTCCAAGTTCTTCATGGCCTCTAAATTCTTTAAAGCCTCCTAGATAGCAGTGTCCCTCTGCTTCTCGGCCTCAACAACCTAGGCATGAAGAGCTTGTTCCTCCTTCTGATGCATTTGACGCTCAGCCTCCATCTTGGCCCAGCAGAGATCTAGCTCTGTCTTCAGGGTGCTCAACTCAGAAGACAACTTCTTCTCGATTTCCGACGAGAAAAAGAAGCCGGTATGGTCCCGAGAGAAGGACTGGACAAAAAAGAAAGAGAGAAAAAAAGGCATAAGAACAGGAGAAAGACGAACATCCAAAGAAAGAACTTCAGAAAACTTACTTGGAGTTTTTCTCCAAAAGAAGTTGCAAAGGTTGCGAAGTCTCCCCAAGAAGCGGTCAACTCTGACAACCGATGAGTGGCATCAAATTGATGAACCATGTCTTTAGTACAAAGAGGAGCAGAGGGAGAAGACGGCTGATGCGGAAAAGGCAAGATCGGGGACACATCATGGGAAGTCCTGGCTACCTCCCTAGATGAATCCACCACCATGGCCACGGTCACCTTTGAGGCAACCAAGTCAGCAGCAGCAGCATCACCAGAAAGACTTGTCCCCTCCATAACCACTTCACCGACCGTGCTCTCCGAGTCCTAAGGCTCAGTACTCGATGGCACACCAGAGGGCTGGCAAGAAGTCAATGGAGGGATGAGAGAAGACGAAGGCCTAAAAGTTGATAAAGAAACTCGCCAATGCGAACAAGAGAAAAGGAGAACAGAAGCAAAGAGACAAAACCAGAATCCACTCACCTAGCTATCTTCTTCTTCGTAAAACAAAAAGAAGACCTCATAGGGGGAACCACGGCAGCAAAAATGTCCCCACCACTCGACGGCAGGAGCGGCGTAGCCGGTACCGGAGCACTAGAAGAACTCAGTACTAGAGCTACAGAAGAACTCGGCACCAGAGCAATAGAAGAACCTAGTGCAGGAGCCTCAGAAGAACCCATACCCGATAACCGATTACTACAAAAAGATCAAGACCAAAGTCAAAACAAAGAGGAGGCATTCAACAGTAGGAAAATATGAAAACAACTCACCGCCGCATGATAAGGGGTGCATCATCATCCTCTTCTTCCTTAGTCTCGACCAAGGCCACCAAGGCACCAGCTGAAAAAAGAACAAAAGTACTCGGTTCAAGACAAAAACAAGAAGGCAAAGGGACAGAGAGTATTAATATGCTCACCTAAGAGCATGCTAGCTACAACTAGAGTACCTGGATGAGTGCTTAGCTAGCGAGACTTCTTAGAAGCAGGTAAACCAGATGAAGAACCATCTGCTCGCCCCCTCTTCGAGACACTACAAGGACCTTGAGGGACTGGATGAGGAACATATTCTTCATATACATCAACAACCCCGGAAGAAACTCTAGGAAACACTGTGGAGATTGGGAACTTACTGGTTACAGAAGCCCCAGCTAGGTTCTTCCCAGTATTCACCATAGTAGGGAGGTCGTGAAGGGGAATCGGGTCAACAAAGTTATGCCCCAATGCCTGCAAAAAGAATAAGACAAGGGAGATTAAGCGAAAGTAGATACAGCAAAAAATAAACACAAAAAGTACCCACACAAAGAGAAAACAACTTACAGCTGGAGGTGGGTTCTTTGCATAGTACTTAGGGAAAGTAAGCGGGACGACGGTTGTTCCCTTCAGCATCTTCTGAAGGTGCTCAAGTACCTCTTCATCGGTCAACTCAAGGGCAGGGACCATGCGTGAAGGATCCTCAGCCCCAGAGTACTCAAAGCTAAAGTTCTCTCGCTCCTTCAGAAGCTAAACACGACGGTGAAGAAAACTAGAGACGATTCCGAAACCGGTCAAGCCCTGCTGCTTTAGAGTGCTTATCCACTCAAGGAACAGCTGGATCGCCTAGAGCTCGGCTGGCATCATGGAGTTCTTTTCCCACCGGTCATTAACCGAGGGACCAGATCCAGAATGTATGGCAAGAGAAGGAATCAAATTAGCGGCATAGAACCAATCAGCACACCAATCCCTCACAGAATCAACTAGGTCATAGTCAAAGAACTTGCTTTTAAGACCCTGGCGAAACTGAATACCGTAGCCACCAAGAATATTGGTGTCTTCACGGCGGGGTTGAGGCTTCAAACGAAAGAAGTGATGGAAAAGAGAAAGAGAAGGAGGAATTCCAAGGAAAGCTTCATAGAGATGTACGAAAACAGAAAGATGGAGGACGGCATTGAGAGTTAGATGGTTCAGACTAACCCCAAAATAACCAAGAAATTGATGAAGGAAGGCGGAAGCAGGAAGGCAAAGTTTGGCACGGACAAAGGAGACAAAAAGGATAATCTCACCAAGACCTAGAGCAGGGACCCGATGCTCGCTTGGAACTCTCCATTCAGCAATGCCTTTGCTCTAGATCAGACCATCGCTGGCAAGATCGCGAAGCTGGTCTTCAGTTGTTGTTAGAGCCGGCCAAGCTTTATGGGCAGCCCTCATGGCCACGAACTCCTAGTTCTCAATCACAGAAAGTGATGATTCCTCATCCATGAAGGTTGCCTAGGACTTGCCCATGGCCTTCTTCCTACCCATGTACTAACAGAGGAAAAAGGGCACTAGGGGAAGAGAAGGCTTGGACGGTGGCGCAAAGATGGCGATGGCAATAGCGACGGCGGAGGTGCAAGGGCTAGGGTTTTCAAGGCAAAGGCAGGGTACCAAAGAAAAGGAGGACAAGGGCCTTTAAATAGATTTTACACTGGTAAAAATGCGGCCCACCTGGCCCATTAAAACACGGTGTGAGAACGCAACGGTCCATTTACTGACACAGCTAAAATGATGGAAGGCACAAATCCACACAACGGTACAGTTCAACGGGTAGATTTCGGACTTATCCATCCAGCAAAATGGCAGAGTTACAATATGGCTACAAAAAGGACTCATCAGCCATGGAGCAACGGAAGGTTACCTCACAAGGAACATAACAACCCGGTTCTAACATAAAGAACTCAGGAATCTCATAGACAACCAGGACATCGGCAGAATAAAGAAAGACAACTCAGAAGACAAGAATCTCTCTATTACAAATGACTTCAAAAGATACAAGATTACACATCTTACAAGACCCAATGGACTCAGAACTATGATAGGCAAGTAGCAGAAAGGAACCCAAAAACAACTAGGCTCTAGAATGACTACGTGCTCCAAATTGCTACTTGGTAGAACAAACCGCATTTGGCTACACTGTTTTCTTCAAAGGACGGACGCAGTGCACCGAAGGCAGAAATCAGCAGAACGGTAGGACAACATGGAGCAGAGAAGGCTAGTAGGCATCTGTCTACCCAAGTCCAATGTGATGCTAGATATGGTGTTGATCTACACCGGACAGTCTCAAGACAAGCGGCGAGGATCAACCTAGAACTGCCAGATGAAGGAACGAAGCCCACATCACAAGACTTCCTCCAACTACTGCCATGTACATCCTAGTACATTGCTGCTGTGGGATTAGTCTACCTCTAATCCCTATCACAAGACTTCCTCCAGCTATGACAAGACATACGAAAACTACAAAATGCGCCCGGGGGCTGCTCTACCTCACAAACTACCATATTCATGACTATAGAGACTTTAGAACAAGCAACAAAACGCTCAACGGACCAAAATACCACTCCAGGAGGGTATTTATAGACCAAAGGAGCGGTGCACATAGACCAGGAGCACCAATGAAACAAGCCTGAGATGACAGAATTCAATGAAAGAGGACTCAGGCGTGAAGGAACAGTACTCAACAACAAGCATATTCAGGAGAATATACCAACACAGTACAACCCGTGAACAAAAGGCATTTACACTCAACCACCACCATACAACTACACCTAACAATAATAGACTCTACATCTGACAACAGCAGACTACCAGAGAATATGTCAAGACCCTGTATTCGAGCTCTTTTGAACAATGCTCGGGGGCTGCAACAGGGGAAGTTTTCAATTCAAAGAACAACTCAAATTCAAGACCCTTCAACTTTTTGTTCCAAACAACAAGAGGCTCGGGGGCTATACTTAGTGAGTGCACTTTTTTATTTCAAAAAAAAGCACACATCGCTCAGAAGACTTCTTCAAGATAGACGACTTCAAGGACACACGACGAAAAGAACCCGGAAATAGCTATATCCGAGCTCTTCTCGACAAAGAACCTGGATACACGCTCGGGAGCCCCTCGATGAAGAATCAAGGCGATTTCAAGAAAGGACCCTCAAGCTCCTTGTGCCAAACAGCAAGAGGCTTAGGGGCTACATCCAAATGGGAGTACTTTTTTCTTCAAAAAGGTACACACCACGCGAAGATCTCACGAAGTGCTACACGGTTTCGCTCAAGAAACCACTTGGATGAAGCTTGTTCCTGCTCAACAAGACTTGAAGGAACAAGACGAGGCTTCTAGAACTCAACCATGAAGTGCTCGGGGGCTTGTCGGTATGGGACCCATGGGATACCTCTCAAGGAAGGGAAAAGAACTAGTCTAACTAGGATTCTTCCCCCTATAATCTTAGTAGTAGTACTATTCTGTAATCCTACTAGGAACTCTCATTATAAACCGACTAGGACTCTGGCCTCCTGACTATATAAAGGAGGGCAGGGCTCCTTGGATCGGGAGTTCAGAGAACAATTGTACAACACAACACTTTACAATCAATCCAACGCGAAGGCTAACACCAACTGGATGTAGGGCTATTACTCGATCAGAGATCGAGGGTCCAAACCAGGATAAATCGACTGTCTCTTGCGTTAACCATCGAGTTCCGCATACGCTGAAGCCCAAACATACTACCCTGGGGACCCCTGTGGCAGGCTATCGGTGGTCAAACATTGACAGACTTATAACGGATCGACCCCTGACCCTCCACCTTCTAGGGTTTTTGGGAAACCGCGCCCACCACACCGCGTTCCCTCCAAGTTCCCCACACGTCATTGGGCTGTTAACTGAGCTTTCTGTATCCATATGCAAACTTTGTTTTGCGCACGCCACAAAGACAAAATGTGTGCCAAATGATATTTTGAAGGACTTTTTGGATTTTCATGGCAAGATATTTCTTCTGATCCTGCTACAAGATTTCTCCTCAATCTTCTAGCAGGCTCAGGGACTAAGTGTGTACACTTCACCTTGTGGTGAATGTACTGATTTCCTAGTCGCTGGAGTATTCGGCAATGCTGGGGACTGGTCTCTTTCTCAGCTATGTTGGGGACTGCATATTTTTGTTTGACTCTACTACAAGATTCATTCATCATCTTCTAGTAGGCTCAGGGACTACATTGTGTACAATGCAACTCGTGGTGCACGTACTATTTCTTCTTCACGGCATTTCAACTTCGTCAAGTCTGTCATTTAATCCCACTACTCTGCCTTGATGACCACATCGTCAGAGCCATCACAATTGGCACTTAAGTGTGTACACTTCACCAACCAAGACTTCAAATTTTTTTACTTGAGCTCCTTACATCCTACCGACAAACCTTGACTTCACGTGAGGTTGAGCTCGGCTCCCAGTTGAGATAATTGGACATCTATTTCTATAGCTCGGACGCCATGTTCAACAGCTTGGACGACGTATTCAACATCTTGGATGCTTGTTTCAATAGCTCAGCTCCTAGTTAAACTAGTTGGACGCCTACTCTTGATGACCGGTGACTAGCTAAATTGTTCAAACAAGCTCAAGATGGTGTTGCCCAATGGATCCAAGGCGCTCGGGGACTAGCTGTGGGGGTATAACCCCTAATACCTATAGGACCGTAATGGGCCGAGCCACTAGGGGAGGCCCAGCCCACAAGACCGCTCATGAGTCACTCCACTAATCAAGACCTAGCGTACAAGACAACGTCGCGTGGAGCATGACATAGGTCAGTGTGCTTCACAAGACTGTGTGAAGATCCTCGATGATCTAGGAAACCTACTCGGATATGCTAGATCCCATAATATTTGTAACTTCCTATCTTGTAAACCGATCAAGATAGAAACAACCAATCTGTAACCCTACCCCCCGGGCTATATAAGGCGAGTAGGGACACCCCCCACATTTAAATCAAATTGTACGCAAAACAATCTCCAAAGACATAGGACGTAGGGTATTACATCAAGCCGATGGCCCAAACCTATCAAATCGCTATCTCTTGCGTTCTGTGTCACCATCTGATTTCCTCACGTACACCTCCACCAATTCATCTACTACTATGGGCATACCCCTTGGTAGACTGCCGACCAGATTTTGTCGACAGCAATGCATGTCATGATTATTTTGCTTTGCTTTGCCATGGGAAAGCTAGGTAAATCCAACAAAATTCTCCACTTCATCTTTAGAACTCCAAAAGACCTCTCCATGACATTTCTAAGTGAAGAATGTGTGTAATTAAATAGGTCTTTTTTACCTATCGGCCTAGGGCCTTCTCTCCATTCAGGAATATGGTATTTTGTACCCTTGTACAGTGCAAGAAAACCAGGTCGATTTAGGTACCCTGAGTCAACCAGATAGTAGTTCCCTACACAACACAAAACTTGTGTAAGTAAAATGACAAATACTACAACTAAGACAAAGAAGACATTGAAGAACACATGCAAACCTTTAGGTGGATGTGGAAACTTGTTTTCAAACTTCTCAAGTGCATCATTGAACACCCTCATATCATGAACCGAGCAAGGCCATCTAGCCACAACAAAAGTAAATCTCATATCGAAGTCACATACCGCCAACACATTCTGAGTAGTGATTCATTTCCTTCCTATGTACTGGACTACCTTCTCAGTTGGCACAGTGATAGATACATGTGTCCCATCTATAGCTCCAATGCAATTATCAAAGTACGGAGCAAACCGAGGAGATTGTAGCCTTGTATGAATAGTTGTAAATTGTGGATCCTTCGGCCTAATGATATCAGTAGCTAGCTTCATCACACTAGACAGTACCTTATCAAACTTGTTGCTACATGTCCCTAGTGACCTCTCAAATCTATTATTAGCTTGTCTCATGGACTGAGGGGCACCACACATCCATAAAAACATTGCTAGAGCCTCTATAGATGGCATTTTCTTAGTGGACTTCAGACCAGATTTCTCAACAAGCAAATTGTGCAGGCTATCAAAAACATCCATGTGCATCCTAAACATGTTATAGCACTACCTCCTATGTCTTAAGGTTCTCATAGTCCACTGATATCCAGATTCTAGAGGGATTCTATATGTAGTCTTGTTCATGTATTTGTCATAGTGGTACATACCTAGCATTAGAACAGCAGTAGCACTCCTCTTTTGCTGACACCTCAGGACATGCATTGTCAGAGCTTCTTCCTCATCTACAGAAGATAATCCCTCATCATTAGTAGATGACCAATCATCATCAATAGACCACTTATCATTAGTCTTCAATAGTGGCACCATCATCAGTAGTTGTCCAACCATCATCAATACCTCCAGCAGTTGCACCTCTGCCAACCCCTTCATTAGCCCCTCCATCAGCTCCTCCATCATCAGCTATAATATTTGCTCCCTGGTCATTATAAGAATTAGGTGTGAAAAAGGGTTGTAAGAACTTAATAACATGACAGCAACAAACAATACTTGCCAGCAACCAAACAACATCAACAATCATGGCAGCAGCAACATTACATTGTCCAACAACATTACAAGGTCCACACAAATACCATGGTTCATTAACATTACAACAATTCAACATAAATGGAAGGTCCTAAGCAAAATAAAATGAGGCTGCCAAACTTGCTACTCTAGCTGCCATGCCATGCCATCCTTTCTTTAATGCTGGGTGGCTCTCTAGAGCCATGCCATCCTTTCTTCATTTGTATCAAAGCTGCTGAAGATCATCTTGTTGTAGCTACTCCTAAAAAGCTAGGTAGCAACATAGTACTCATTTGAAGCTTTGTCTGCCCCAGCCTCCACAACCAACCTCAGCCACCTTGCAACATCTTCCATCTTGGCTTGTTTTGCTTGAGAAGCTTCCCCTCCCTTACTCTCTGATATTTTCTTTAAAGTCCTTACTTCCTTTTCAGCAACAATCTCTAGTTGACTGACCAGCCCTTGCATAATAACATTAACTGGGACTTTCTTGTTCTTGCCTGGACTTGATGTTGTGTTAGTAGTGCTGCTTCCCCTCTTATGGCTAGTGGTGATACTAGGTGGACTTGTCTGGAAGCCAGAATCCTCTATAGCAGCAGCAACAACATCTTCATCTCCCTCCTCTAACCCTATGTCTTGGTCAAATGATGAAAGGCCAGGAATGGTGGCTGTAGAGCCATCTACTGCAGTGTTCTGGAAAAGCTCAACCATCTGGGGAAAGAATATAGGCAGCTCATACATGAATTTCCTGCAATCTGGCTTCTTCTGAAAGATACAAAAGAATAGGCACTTGTGTTAGTACATACTGTCATGATAAAAGAATAAGCAAAGAAAAACAGACAAAGATTACCATGGTGTGCCTTTCCCACCAACTAAGTGGTGCATCAATCCCTCCATTTGCTAGGCGACCAACCCCGTTTGGTTTAGTGCCCACTTGTAGAACTGTACATGGTCTTGAGCTGATTATATATGTTCTTCATTTGTTTCAAATCATGTCTAAGGCCCACTTGGTTCTCATAGAGCTCTTGCATACATTCATAACCTCTCCTTGCCATTGTCCCATTACTTGTATTGCCCTTTTCATTTCATCAACAACAAGCAAAGAGAATACATATGTGTTTGTATCTGACCAATTTGCCTTGTCAAACTAGTAGAGAATCAGATCAGACCAAGAAACAAAAAGTCTAATATTTACAGACATTTACATTGCAACAGATCAGACAAATACACACTTGTAGATCAAACAAATACAAACTAATACATCACAGAAATACAACCTAATAGATCACTCAACAACAAGTGTATAGATCAGACAAATACAAACTAATTTAACAGAGCAAAACATACTTAGCAAGTAGAGCAAAACAAATCATACTTAACAAATAGATTAGACATGCAAAAGCTCACCTCAGGCGAAACCTCATTGTCATCTTCTTGCTCCATTGCATTTGTTGGAGGAAAAGAGCTATCAGAGGACATTGATCCACACATCCTTGCTGCCAACATGCGGTTGGCCATCGATCTAGCATGGGCACCACCGGATCCAGCCCTAGTGCGGCGCACAGCTGCTCACGACGCCGGGCGTTTTCTAGAACCACTCGCTCCTCTAGTCGAGCAAGGAGGAACGAATCAGACGCCACCAGATCTGGTGCTAATACAGAGAGGAGGAAGCCCTCATCTGCCGAGAACACCATTAGCTTGGAGGAGCCCCTGGTACGAATCGATGTAGGGGTAGCCATCGACGTCGATGTTTAGATCTAGCCCTGCCATGCCACAACGAGCAGAGGAGCCTGCACCATACGACGACGCCTGGGAAGAGAGGTCAAAGTCGCCGATGGGGGGAGGATGGAGCAGAAGCCATGGGATCCACTAGAGAAGAGGACTACGAGAAATAGTCCGGATACTCAGACCCATGGCCGTCCATGGTGGATGCGGTGAGTGGAGGAGCAGGGCTGGCGTCGAGTGCAATGGTGGCGACGGCGGGGAGAGCAGAGGAGAGTGAGCGAGAGAGGGAAAGAGTGAGCAAGGTGAGACTGAGCAAGAGTGAGAGTGAGCCGATAGGGTTTGGCGGTGGGTGGGTTTGGACAGGGCAATAATTTAGGGGCACCCCCTGTCTAGGATGGGCTTTTAGTCCTCTTTAGCGAGCTTTGGGTGACTAGTTGATGAAAGGTCATTTAGTCCCATTTAGTCATAGTGTTTGACAAAAAAGTGACTAAATGAGACTAAATTTAGGAGCTACTAGGTGAACCAAACACCCCCTTAGTTGTAGAGATTCATTTAGTCTTCTATCTGCGAACGGGCTGGACTGCGTGCGTGGATCAATAGCCTAGCCTAGTCTTCTAGCACCGACTCCATAGTAAGCCTAGAACCAAAACCGATCACGGCACACTCCCCAAGTCCAGCAAGGCAATCCCCATGAGTCTTTTACCTGTGTGCCATTATAAAAGATGGTTCAGATCTATGTGCACTAAAAAGTTCAAACGTACTCAGGTGCCATGACGCTAAACTTTCTTGCCTTCCACGCCATTCTGTTCACTTTGAGCTCTAACATTGTCTAACTGGGATGGGAGAAGTCCAAAATACCCTTGCTTGAACGCACGTGAGTGTAGAGGAGAGAGGCATCAAAGACAATAGTATAGGACAGCGTGGGGCCAATAAAATAAAAAATCAACTTGTCAAGGGAAAAGAAAAACAACAAAGCCTTTATCCTGACTCCAAAAGCTCATGTCCACACCACAGGCCTAGCGTGGCCGATTTCCGGCGAGTGGAGGCCATGCCAGCGGTAAAGGATGGCTGAGCGCCCACCTTGGGAGCCATGTGCACCAGCTGGTGCTCGTGATTTTAAGGGCAGAGGCCTACAGAGACGATGCTAATGTCGAGCACCATTGACTTAGACGCGGAGTAGCACTGCAGCCACCATCCCACCACTTCACACCCTTGTAGGCCAAGCCGAGGTCGCCACTGAGCCTACCTCTCGCTCCGCCACCCACGCTCGTAGCTCGAGATATGGCCGAGTTCACCATACCTGTCGGTTGCCACCGCCATGACTACCGCGCATGGCAACCCGCAGCATCCCTTGGGTGTAGCATAGCCGCACCAGGCCATGGAACAACGCCAGCACCCACAGCACCAGCCTCCTGAGCATGGGCATGTCGAAGACCGCAGCCGGGAACGCCGACAGGGATGCGACGGCGTTGACTAGCATCATGCTCCGGATGGCCCCTGTGTTCACCGACGCAAACGTGGCCCCGGCTACGAGGGCGGAGTCATGCAACATGGGGTGGACAGGGGCCACGCCGAGCGCCTCCGCGGTGCGCGCGATGGCCACGGCCGCCTCGTCGGGTGCGTGCGGAGACCTCCGCGCCGGCGGGGCGGCGACTGGCGCCTCCTGGTACGGGACCTCACCGGTCTACACAAGGTGCTCGAAGGCGTGGAAGATGCTACGGTTCATGATCTCCTCGAGCGCCGTGGCGTGGACGCCGCAGGAGGAGAGCGACTAGAGGCATCGTCGAGACAGCGCCTTTCGTTGGTGTCCGAGACGGCGCTGGCGGCCGCGGCCTCGCCGTCCCCGTCGTGCTGCGAGCGCCTGCTGAGCCGAGGTGGGGGAGGGGGCAGTGTGGGGTGAAGGTCGCGCTGGAACTGCTCGGCAGCGCGCCGTTTCGGCGAATGGTGGTCATCGCTGGCAAAGGATCCGACGAAGGCGGTGTATAGTTCCACGACCGATGAGGGCACGGGCGCCAGCTCGGCCCTGACCGGCGTGTGACGCCCCCTCCGCCGGCGTCCTCTTAACGTGCACGCTCCATCCTTGCCGTGGTGGTGCTGGTCGATGACCACGCGTGCGGGACGGACGAATGGGCAGCAAGTCGAGGTGGGAGTAGGCATACGGGAGCTTGGAACGGCTGGCCGGCGGGAGGAGCTGCGGGAGCGGCGTCCGGCTCAACTTCCGCGTGCTGCTCCTGTCATGTTCCTCCATGGACGCAAGCGCCCCGCCCTGCCCCGCGGCCGCGCAGGCCGTCCCCGGCGCCGGCGTCGCAGCTGCCGCCGTGTACGCCCTGCCCCACGCTACGAACGTATGGACGCCACGAGGGCCTAGCCCTGCCCCGTGGCCGCACGGGCGCTGCTACGAGCGCCCCGCCGTGCCCCATGGCCACACGGTCCATCCTCGGTGTCGACATCGCGACCGCCGCTGCGTGCGCCCTGCCCTACGCAGCGGACGCGCATGCCGTCCTCGACACCAGCAGCGTGGGCCTTGCCCTCCGCCCCAGCAATCGCGACGGCGCGCGAGCGAGCTCCACCTTCGGCAACTGCGATAGTGCACAGACGAGCTCTCCCCAGCCGCGTTCTTGAGGAGAAAGAAGGTGCTCGGGTCACAGCTTAGCCCCATCGGACATAGAGAAAGAAGTGAGAGGATAAAGTTGTGAGATAAGGGTATTTTAGATATTGTGACAGGCTGGGCCCACATATCAGGGCTCCTAAACGGTGAAAACCAGATAAAAGGTGAACGGAATGACGTGTAAAGCAAGAGAGTTTAGCGTCGTAACATCAGAATATGTTCAAACTTTTTAATAACATATACGCTGATAGGCACGTGCCTAGAAGCCTCGTCCCCTTGGCCGCCTCCGTCTTCTCCTAGCGCCCTCTCCTCCTCGCCCGCACTGTTTCCCAAACCCTCCGGTCCCACCTCGAACCCAACCCACGCACCCACAGCGGGCGCCGAGCCCAGCCGAGCCCTCGACGCCTTTCCGGAAGGCCGCGTCGTCGATGGCGGCCGAGGGCGGCGGCGGCCAGGAGACGTTCGAGGCGCGGGTGAAGCGCCTGTTCGGGTCCCGCCTCTTCGACGCCGTCCCGGACTCCTCCTTCCCGACGGCCTCCTGGTCCGTGGCCGCGGGCGACGTCGAGCGCCACCGCTGGGCGAAGCCGTCGGAGGCCCGCGACGCGGAGGAGGCGGCGGCGGGGGAGGCCGCCCGCGGGGACACGCCCTGCGCCTCCGCGTTCTACGACGCCAACGGGTGCCTCCGCGGCCGGAGGCGCAGGTCCAGGCAGGAGGAGTTCGAGGGGAACCTCGACGACCTAGATGAAGACGACGAGGAGGACGGGGAGAGGGAGGGTAAGGCGACGGAGCAGGACGAGGAGGAGGGCGTTAGGGTTAACATCGGCCTCGACCCCACCCTGGATCGGGAGGTGAGCAAAGTTGTCTTCGGTCATTGATTTTATTTTATTCGGTTTGACCAGTTAGTAGTTGTCCATAAGCTGTTCTTATACTACATCATAATTGATGCTTGGAAGTTTGTTGGAATCAGGCTGTGAAGTAACATTAGGATCAAATCAAGTATCGATCTTCAATCTATGCCTTCCTAAGGAAACATTTTCACTTAGGATTTGTCGCCTCCTAACTAGGGTTCTGCATGATTTGGATAAAGAATAGGCAGAGATGATCATGGCATTTTATTGACCATTTTCTCAGTGGTTTGTGCCATAGTTCCATGTTGTCGCATTTCTGCTTCATTTGTCGTCTTCGGCGCATGTCCTGGTGACTGAGAGTATGGACCAATGTATATTAGATTTAATGGTTCACTAGGCCTTCTTTGGCAGTTTTTTAATTTGAAAGGGAGCATGTCCCATTTCATTTTGGTTATTGATGAGCTTTAGTTAATGATAAAGAGTAATTGACTAACTACACATTGTAATTTCAGTGTGATATATTCTTGACCTCGAAACACCTTAAGTAACTTATCTGGACTTCTCTTGAATGTTTCGTCATTGTCGGTCACTATGGTTATCATATCTATCGACCTTGGTTTGTTTCTAGTGGATTGTTATCTTACAAGAGTTGTTTTTTTACAGGAAGAGGAGGACAAGTATGACAGAGAGGCCTTTGGTAGAGAGGAGGCTGCTGACCGCATGTACATGCACGATATAATGGATGACGGCATAAACATGAGCATCAACAGTATAGTCCCTGACCTCCTTGATGATTCCATTGAAGAGGTGTACCGTTTTAAGAAGGATCCTCGGGCAGATATGAGAGCGGCATCTGCAAGACTCAGAGAAGACGATGGTTCTGCTAAAGATGGTGACTCTCACTATGCCGCTCAAGCCAAGGAGTTCCCGAATGTAGGAGTTCAGACAAAGAAAACTGTTGAGGAAGTCAATGTAAAACCTATACTGAAGAGGAAGGAGGAGCAAGCTGATTTAAAACCAAGGAAGCGTGTCCGGTTCGATGCTAATGTTAAGGATCGTGAGTCGGATATGTTTGAACATGACGAAGATTCTCCAATGGTTCCTCAATCCATGGATGTAGCCACTGAGGAGAGCACATCTACTTTATCTGCATCTCCTGGGGTCCCTGACTATGTAAGGAACCCTTCAAAGTACACGTGTTACACCCTAGATGTACCAGAGTCTAATGATGACTCAAACAGGACAGCTCTTGCTGATCTGCATGATCAGTTAGGGAGATCAGACCCAAACAGGACACATTCTGAGACGCCTGTTGAGATTCCTAGCTCAGTCACATTCATCCCTCGCAAGAAATCAGTGGATGCCATGGCAGTGGATGAGGGTCCCAGAGCTATTGATTCCAGCTCATCTGTAATTGGAATGGTAGCAGGTGCCTCTGAAGAACCTGATCAATGTGAGATGGATGAAGATGACAGTAAATCATCATCAACGCCACAGATGCATACAAACTCAAAGGCGAGCTCCCAGCGTTACAGGTCAAATAGAACAGACGATGATGAGTGAAATTGAGGATCCCAGGGTACCTAGTCTGATGTTTGTTTCTATCAAGTTTCAGAATACCTTATGTAAATCAGGATATATGTGTGTTGTGCTTTGATCTTGTGATCTGAGCTAACCAACTATGTTTAAGTACTTTTCCCCCATATTCTTTGTTCTATAATTTTTTATACCGGGAGCCACTTAGAAATTTCCAGAAACTTCACTTGTAAGTTGTCTTAGCTGAAACCATCTGTTTCAGTCCGATTGTGTCAGATAATATGAACCCCCTTTTTTTCCTGTTCAGTTTATTCTGCTTGCAGAAATCAATTTAGAGGAAACCTAACTGACCCCAGATTTTCTATCATCAGATATGCACTTCCATTACTCTGTAGAAACGAAAGTCATCAGAATACACAGTTTTGGGGCCAAAGGGGCAGACAAATACAATATCCCATGGGTTAAAAAATAGGGCATCCCATTTCACGTTTCTGACTAAATTTCAGAACCAATCCACAATAACAACAGGACGCCAAGAACCTGTATCAATCTGTACATTCTTGCAGCGATTATTTACTGTGCTCAAGACACACAGTGGTGGCTACAGCTTGTCAGCAATTCTGTAGAGGGCATCAGCCACCTTGCCAAGCACACCAAGCAGGCTGCTCACTTGGTCCTTCCTCTGCTCCCTGTCCAGTCGGCTGTTGATGTTCTGCGCCTCTAGCTGCGCCGCCACCATCTGACTGCTCCGGTCTAGGATCTCAACCAGCTGCCCCTGCAGGCTGGTCGCGGCTCTTCCGGAGGCGTTGTCATCGCTGCGCTGCCTCTTCTGCCCGCACTGCGCTGGTGAGTCAGTGATCTGCTCCGGCTGCTTTTCTTTTGATGTGCCTGCTGTTTGGAAACATGGATGGCTGTTAGGTATGAAACCTGAACTTCTGAAGCTTTATCATGTGAATTCTACTGCCATTATTTTGTTCTGGGTTCCATGTGAGATTGTCTGATGTTATAACTATGTCTGAACCGTTTGATTCAAGTGGAAATTGTATTAGTTGATTATTTTCTGCTTGTTACAATTTAGAAGGTAATAATCATTTGAAGAGAAAAGACTGAATAGAAAGGAACAGTCCTTAGATCATCGCCATGTTTCAAACTATAAGACGTTTTGGTTTTAATAGAATATATTACTTTTATTATGTATCTAGACATAGTGTATATCTAACTACATAGTAAAAGTTATGTATTTAGAAAAGCCAAAACGTCTTGTAATTTAGAACAGAGGGCGTATAACTTAAAACTAGCATTTTAGGAGTTGCTGCAGATCTGACTCCTGTCTCATTTCCTATTATACATATTGTTTTTAAGGAGATCATAAAACCAGCCCTCTCCCCTTAACCTAAAGAAATATATGAGTAATATGCTGCATCGGTGCTCTCTTATATGCTGAAAAGGTTTTAGGATACTCTCCTGTAAGAACTTATAGAAGATCTGGTGGAGTTGCTCTTTCATCATTTCAGAATCATCCACGTGTCTACACGGTAATGGGATTTAACTACCAGGTACAAATACAATTAGCGGGGGTGGAGGGATTCACATGTTTTTGGGTATTTTAGCTAGAAAAGGACCCCAGTCAACATATTGCTTTTGCGAGCATTGATTCTGAGTCAGCACTGCCTGATGTTTACACAATCTTTTTTATAATCTCAAACTTGGTAAACTATATATTGTGTCATGAAGAGTTCGATAACTTCAGAAGTATTCGGTTCTCTCAAAAAAGACAACTCGGTCTCATACAGTTTTCAAACAGCACACGAGATTGTTCACAAAGAGGAAAGGTAAGCATAGTCTTGCAATGTTAGGACGCATGAGAAATGGCAGCCTCAAACTTTTGTTCTGCTTGGAACTGAGGGATTTTTGTGGCATGATTGTTAGAGCTAGGGTGCATGAGAAATGTCAGCCTCAAACTTTTGTTCTGCTTGGAATCGCAGGATTTTCATGGCATGTTTTTTACAGCCTCTGGATTAAAATTTAAAACGGTATGAAGTGAATTGGCGCAACCGTTTATAATTAAGCTTTGTTTGTGCACTACGCTATGGCCGATCAAACCAAACCAATGGAACAGTAAAAAGTTTCTGCGGAGTACCTTGCTCGGAGCTCGCTTGCCTGGGCACATCAGCCGTCTTCTCTGAAACTGTAACCAGAACAGCAAAATGCAAAACTTTGTCAGGCAAGTAACAATCCAAATCGGAGTACCAAAGTGCATCCAACTGACAAAAAGGAAATTAAAGCAAAGAATGACGGAAATTTGTGCATGCTTTCAGCTTTGTCGTTAGCACTTTAGCTGGAACAGAAACTGAAGCGTTTCCCCAACAGGAAGAAAGGGTTCATCAATTCAGAACCATGATTTTTTTTTTTTTATGAGCAGTTCTACTAGGAAAGCTCCAAGAAGCAACTGTTCAAGGAAAGGATGTTCATTGCACGCGGAAAGCATCAAAGACACGAGTTGAAACTCTTCCGCGCAGAAAAAGGTGACAATTTTACGCCAAGAAGAAGCAGTAAAAAGGGACCAAAAGGGCTCACCGTGCACTGAAAGAGAGGAGGCACGCGCCGTTTCCAGGAAGAATGGAACAGCTTGCTCACCGGGGATCGGCACGGCCACCGCAGCCGGCGCCGGCGTCGGCGTGGGACTTGGCGTGGCCGCGTCGTCTTCCTGGTCATCCTCGTCTTCAGAGGAAGAGAAGAGCCCGCTCCCTTGGACCCCGCCGCGGCCAGCAGTGTGAAGCACCGCCTTGGCTTCCTCCTCCTCCTTGCCCTCCTCCGCATCCTCCAGCACCGCCGCATTCCCGGCGGCGCCGCGGCCCTCGAGGATGTCGTAGACCTCGCGGTCGAAGAAGCCCGGGAGTCGCCTCTCCCGGCGCGCGTCGTTGCGCATGGCCCAGAAGGAGGCCTCCTTCCTGGCGGCGTACCCGCGCTCCCACTCCCTGATCTTCTTGTAGTCGCCGGCGAGGTTGCTCCAGCGCTTGCGGCACTGCACGGGTCCGCGGTCCACGCCGTGGCGCCGGCAGTACTCCGCCACCGCCGCCCACTTGGTCGGCTCCGCGCTGGCGCCCTCGGCGCCCCGTACCCGGCCCCGGCCGCGGCCGCGGCCGCGGCCGCTCCTCTCCACCACCCGCTTCCCCTCGATGAGCACCAGTATCTCCTGCCGCGTCCACCGCGGCAGCCGCGACCCGCGGCCCGTTCCCACGCCTCTGCTGGCCTCGCCGGCGTTTGACATGCCGCCCCGGCTCGGGCTCACGTACGGCGACGGCGAGCTGTCGCTCCTTGGCCTTGGCCCCCAAAAAGAGCTGGTGCAGCTAGCTGGGCAACAGAGACGCAGCAGGGCGGAGGGAGGGAGGGACTACCGAAAAGGGTGTGGGGGAGGGAGCCAGCGAACTAATCAGGGTTAAGGGCTTTGATTAAGGGTTGGTTAGTGGAGGCTCCTCTCCTGCCATGTCTCATTCCCAAACCAGTAGAGTAGAGAAGGAGAAGAAAAAGGCAGGGAGTGGTTTGCAGCTTGCAAGGGTTTGACAAGTGGATTAAGGAAAAGCTACAGGCAAGCAATGAGTGTGAGTGATTAGGAGATGTGGAGAAAGGCTTGGAGATTTATTTATTAGTATATATATATAGGGAGGAAGAATTAGCAAGTGGGGGCTCCAACAGCAACAGGGGCCAGCTAGGGTAGGTGTTGGAGGCCTAGCTAGCTAACCTACCGTCTCAAAATTTTCAGCAGTAGTAGGGTGGGGGAACAGTGCGTGGGGGTGTGGGCACTGTTGTGATCTCGACGCAGAGCCCTTTCCTGATCTGTTTAATCTAGGGGCGAATATTTTGTGTGGATTTCGTGAGACTTTTCTGGCCCCTCTCGTATGTTTTTGCATTAGGGTCTGTTCGGACCAAGAGCCTATTGGTTACTTACTCAAACTTGCCACGTCTAACTTTCGGTAAACCGTGGCGGTTAGAAAAAGTTTAATGAGCAAAATTAAAGCTACACTTATGGCAAAGTTTGGCAAGAAAATATATCTATAACGTGTGGAACAGGGTGCTAAGAAAGTGTGGCACACCGTAGTTATGACAGCAAATCAAATAGTTGCAAAAAAAAACTATGATATGACTAACCTATGGTATGGCACGTTTTGGTTACGAACCAATCATGCTCTAAATACATAGTAAGTACAAAAAAAAAAGCTCTGGGTTTGCAATTAAAAAAAACTCTGGATTCCTGACAATTTTACTATTGGTTTGGCATCATTTAGACCTTTTTTCCGAGAACGTTCTTATCACGTGTTTCATTAAGGAGATAATAAGAAGTTTACAAGTGGACTAACGCAACCTGGCGAAATGCCAATGCGTTAGACGACAGCCGGATTAGATTAGGCGATTATACAAAAACAAATGTTGCGACACAGGGCGACTTGAAAGCTAGCTAAGGACCGTTTCATCCTCCTGATCGCACATCGCTTCATCCTGAACCTGAAGTCCATGGCGCTTCCTTTGCTCCGCCGTCCATAGCCGCTCGTGAAGGGCCAGCCAGAAAAAGAAACGGCCGCTCTCCAAACCTCTTTGGCACCTTGCAAGGAAGTCATGCCGATGAAGAACGAGCGATAAGCTAAGGAGGCCGAGTATTCCCCGTTCGCTGTCCAACGCCAGATGAAGCGGTCTGCTTCGAATTGGTTCAGGATTATGTTTTCCGCCGCCTCCCAGACTTGGATGTAATCGCAAAGCACTGGGACGATGGGGGCGCCAGTAATGTCCCTCACCCAGCGACGGTTAAGCAATGCTTCTTTCACCGTTCGTCCACGGCTGCGCTGGCTTACAGCTTGGAATAGGTGCAGGGCAAAGGAGCAGATGGGTATGTCCAGAAGCGTGCTGAGGCGCCATCTCTCAAACGCACCGAGATTGACGCTCAGAACATTGCTCCAACAATCGGCTCAGTTGAAGGCATATGGCTCCAAGTGGCATTAGAGTTCGTCCGTCTCAGCAATTGCTACCACAGGCGCAGGGCGTATCCCATGATCCTCAAATCTGGCACACCAATGCCGTTGTTCTCCTTTGGTGAGCAGGCGATTCGCCAAGCGACCCGGCACTGTCCTCCGGTCGTTGATTCTGTGCCACTCCAGAGGAATGCTCGGTGACATTTATCGATCTCATCAATTGCCCAAGCTGAGAGGCAGCAACAGATAGAAACGTGGACTGGATGGCTGGGAGGACACCTTGCGAGTGTGAGGCGGCCGGCGTTGTTGAGTAGGGATGAAAACGGTTGGGAACGGTCGGGGAAATGTCTTAACCATTTCCGCTCCTGTATTTTTTGGCCGGGAACAGGAACGGGAACGGAAAGGCCGGACGGAAAAACGAATCCGGTATTACGGGATATCGGGAACGGAATATTTCGAACGGGAACGTGTCGATTACGATCGGGAAGCGGTAACACAAAACGGAAACATCGATATATGTAACCACTTGAAACAGTAAGCTCGATGCAACAATAGCAACCATGCATAATCCATATGCAAACAATAGCAAACAGTTAGCTTGTCAGAATATTTATGCAAAGAAAACTATAGAACTACCAAAAAAAAAGAAAATGGAAAAGAAAAATGAACAAAGGCCAAACCTTGCTGCTCCTGTGCTCCATGCGTGAATTCCTGGGCCAAGCAACGATGGGCAGCAGCTCACTGTTCCCGACGGTATCACTGGGCCAAGCATGGAACGATGGAACGTTGGGTTGTTTGCAAGCCTTAAAAACGGGAATTTCCCGCGGGAATTTTCCTAAGCAAATACGGGATCCGCTAATTCGGTCGGGAAATCACTCTAACCGATTTCGATCCCGGATTCGCCGAATTTTCCCGGATTTCTTCCCGAACCCGTTTTATCCCGAGAAAATGATATCCGGTCGGGAATTTCGGTATTCGGTGTCGGTCGGTACGGGAATTTTCCGTTCCCGCTTTCATCCCTGTTGTTGAGCAGCCACGCTTTCCAAGTTGGAACGCGTGCAGTCACCGCATCAACCAGCCGCTGCTCCTCTAAGCGTCATAGCCTGGTGAGGGAGAGAGGCGCTCCCAGATATTTGCAGGGAGACGGTGCGACTTGGCAAGGAAATACCTGCTAAACTGCGGCCACTTCTTCCTCGGACCTTGCTCGCATATTATTGGATTCATCTCAATCAACATTTGTTGAAGTGAAATTTAGTTTAAGTACTATTCCAATATAACCTAACACACGTGGATTGATGCGAATCCGATTACATCTAAATAAGGCCTTAGTAGGTAGATGGAAAACCTTGAAAGTAAGAAGAAATGTTGGTATTCATGTCCAGAAATTTTAAGATTGGCTGCCCTGCCGGAATCCTATGACAAAATATTGTAGTACTCGGACACCAGATCGTGAGATCTGAGATGACTTTATTTGCTGTCACTCTGTCAGTGTAGTAGTAGTAACTAATTGCCCCACCCGAACGTACGCATATATCGTATCGAAGTGGCGTTCGTTTCTTGCGTAGCCGGAATTGCTTGCTCGCGGGGTCAGTGCGGTGTGTGGACGACTTGGCTAGGGATAAGGCAATCAGGGACGCGGTGTGGATATGTCAGGTCGCTGTTAAGGCCAACCTATATACAGCGCCACTTCTCGATAAAATGTCTTTTCTCAGTGAAGGAAATCGAGTGGCATAAATAACCTTAGTCAGTGCCCTGTTTATTTGCGTTTTTTTCTCTACAAAAGCTTTTTACATACTTTAACTTTGCATACCCTTCGTCCAATGTACTTCACTAGTGTTATATACTTTGAACTACGTCTGAACTTATTTATAAAAAAACGATATAAGATAACATGTAAATGAAAACCGAAGGAAAGAGAACCCTATATTGTATTTCTTATGTTTTGCTTCTTTCTTTTTTTTATATGTCGCATTAGATTCGTTCTAAGTTAAACATTTATAACTTTGATTACTAAATTTTGAAAAACAATATAATTTCACAACATGTAAACTATATGTTATAGAAGTATTTCTCACAATAAATATAAAAAATAAAAACTATGTTGTAAATCTATATAATTTCTAAAAGTTGATAGTCAAATTTAAAAATATCCGTTCCATTTTCATTACCCGGCGAAACGAAGGCTTGAGTCCTCGCCAGCACTGGCCGGATAACAAGTCGTTCGTCCACTCTAAACAAAACAAAGAGCGAGACGATTGATTTAAGCTAAAAACTAGCACGTTCTTAATTAGATGGACAAGGACTAAACGAGGCGGCCGGACGGGTTCCGTACACGCAAGCACCACACGGGCGCAAGCACACCCATGGTGGATTGGGTTGGGTCCGTCCACTCCACCCCGATGCGATGGATCCGCATGCACAGGATCAGATATAGCTGATATTAGTGACTTTGCATCCTATCTTATTTTTTTCTTCTACGATCTCAAAACCGGATACGAATCATGTTAGATACGTTTGGTGGATATCTCTCCTATATACATATCATAAATATGTACTTGATTCGGGTTTGATACAAATATTAAACGTCTGGATTTGGACACGAACTATCATGTAATGGTCTGATCTTTTCGAAACGGGTGGATATCGAAAAATATCCATTGCATTTTTATTACTAGGCAAAATGAAGGCTTGATTCGACTCTAGCTAAGAACTAACAAGTCGTTTGTCCATCCTAAACAAAACGGAGAGGGAGACGATGATGATAAGCTAAAAACTGGCACGTGCTTAATTAGATCGACGAGGACTAAATGAGGCGGTCGGACAACAGTTCCGTACACGCAAGAACCACACGGGCACAAGCACACCCATGCAGTAGCGGATCTGCCACCGGGGCTAGGGAGGCTCGAGCGCCCCTACCCTGGCCGCGCCATTGGAGCCCCCCTAAAAATTTGAGCCATTAACCATAGGGAAGGATGTTCGCAGCCCATTTTTGTGTGTATTTCAGTGGCCCAATATGTGGAGTAGAGAAGCATGTTTGCAGCCCATTAAGAAGACCGGTCTTTTTTCCTTGTCTTTCAGCCAACCGGTCATGGGAGCAGGGGAGACAGAGAGTCATCGAGTCGAGGCGTCGAGCACGAGTAGGGCGGGCGAGAAACGGCGGCGCCAGCTAGGGTTAGCGCCGTGGCGGCGCGGCCAGGGCCAGCGGTGCGGCGGACGAAGGCGCCGGGGTCCCTCGCCCGAGCGGAGGCAGTAGGCCAGCAGCGGCCGCGCCGCGTAGCCGCGCATCGTAGGCGCCCGGGCGAGGGGCGACGCGGCAGCTGCCAGGCCGACGGCGGCGGTAGCGGCTAGGCGAGGTGGCGCCACCAGCAATAGCAAGGCTGCAGGCAGCAAGCACCAGCACCCGGCCACCAGCAGGTATATACTGTATACATGTTCTTTTTCTTTAGATTTTTGCCTTTTGAACATGAACTTTGTAATTAATCAAAATTTGATTAAGATTTAATAAATTGCAGATTGTTCGAAATGTCCAAAAAGAACATTGCACACATATTTTTCTGGTTCAAGTTGTACATCAACTCCAGGCACTAATGATAGCACAAATCAACCAATTCGGCGTACAGTGGAATTTAGTCAATCTGATGTAGTTGGTGAAAGGTCCTTATGTGGTTTTGATAATTGAGTGACAACCTAGGTGGACTAATTGTGTTTATGTGAGATACACAGGTGATTAGTCTACAGGTACATGTGTGTGAGCAGCATATGCCATGAAGGTGAAAATGGCTTAAAGATGCTGCAAAGCTCACATATATGATGATGAAGGAGCTCATTGCAAATGAGACATGACAATGAGTCATGTGATCAAGGTGGAGAAGATCAAGACAAGACTTGGCTTGATGGACCGGTTGCAAGCGTGAAGGGCAAGTCTGAGGCTTTGGAGCGATGGACCGCGTGGCGGTGAAGCTTGAGTAAGACTTGGCGCCGATGGACGAAGGCAACGGTGAAAAGCAAGTAAAGTCAAGATCGATGAACCAATATGATCACGTAATGATATGATGTGGATCATATCATTGTTGATCGTGTTGGTGCATGTGTTGCATCGATGTTGGAGGAGATAAAATGGAATGCGCAAGGCAAAGGTATAACCTAGGGCATTTCATTTCACCGGTCACAGGTGTGCAGAGAAGTTGATGATCGGGTTTAAGATAGATGGTCGTACTATCAAGAGGGGCAAACTTGTTTGCATATCGGTCATCTAGTGCCACTCGAGTGATCTAACTTTGCATCATCGCTAGGATCGAGTGGCGTGGCAAGTTGAGTGACTAATCCTTTGGAAAATATTTGTGAAAAGCTAACACACATACACATAGTGGTTCATACTTGGTGGTGTTGGCACATTTGCAAAGGAGAAGAAGTTAGAGTTGTTGTAAATCAACTTAGAGAAGAGAAAAAGGTTTTTTTGGTGTACTCCAAACTATAGGATGGTCCTTGGATTGGAATGCTGTTTTGATCCATTGTGATTCAGATCAAGTATGCATGTGGGATATGTATCCCTCTGAGTAAGCTTTCCAAAATGTACAAGATCATCAAAATCAGAGTTCGGAGCTAAGAGTTATAGCCGTTTTAGCGTTGAAAGGTCTATGACCGGACTCTGCGACCAACGCGTCCGGTCAACACCTGCGAATCTGGTCACAGTGTCCGGTCAGTGTTTTTAGCGTGTCTAGAAGTGACCGGATGCACGGAGGGTCCGGTCAGTGATGACCGGACGCGTCCGGACGCTGAAAAATGTCTCTGGAATCTCTCTATAAGTGATCGGACGCTGGGAGAGTCGAGTCTGGTCGTAGGAGAAAAGCGAGTCCGATCAATTGTGCAGAAATGTGTTGGTAACCAGACTCGGCCTTAGCGCGTCCAGTCATTGGACCTAGGCACGTCCGGTCAAGAGTATGCGCACACGGGAGCTAGCCATTGAAGCCCAACGGTCAGCTTCGAAAGGAGGGGACGCGTGGCGTCATCCTAGCGACCGGACTCTACGACCTGCGCGTCCGATCGTTATGACCTACGCGTCCGGTCAGTGCTCGTATGTGAGCCCAGAAAGTCAAATCTCACATATAGCTACAAATAAGGGTAATATCGAAAGATAATACTCAATATATAACATACTTAATATAAAGAATATAACCTTGGATAGCAAACAGTGGAAAGACAACTCCAATCTTCGGGTGAAGACTCCAAATCCACAGGGACAACTGACTAGTTGATCACAAGCCTAATTTCTCCAAACTCTAGCAATCTGGTACCCATCCTGGATTTTTATCTAAATAATTGAAAAATAAAGCAAGCGTAAGTATATGTCGTACTCAACAAATATAACATGGGGTTCATGAGGCTCAAAAGGCTAACACTGGTTTAACTGCGATTAGCTTTTAATGGTCACAATTTTAGCAATTGAGTAGCAACAAGTTTACCCACAAGCCCACATAAACACATGATCATGTAAACATGAATAATGAATAGCATAAACAATAATCATTAGTGAGCATCTTCGTCATTAGTATCATCAGTGTTCATCATCTATTCCGTAAATGTTCCAAGGCCGTTCATGACCATGAGCACGGCTGATATATCAGTTTTACACTCTACAGAGGTTGTACACTTTCACTGTGAGTTATGATTTACCCTTTCGCCCGAGGTGATCAGCCTCTTGACCCACTACCAAGGAAAGTCGATAGGGTTCACTATGAAGCCTTTCAAAGGTTCATCTAACAAGTTAGGGCCGCTAGGTTTCTGTGGCCTACGAATGTAGAGCTCCCCTTTCGACAGGCACAATGACATGCACCCTATACACTGACGGACAGATGTCGCACTATATCCAACCCGGAACACATCCCTCTTGTGCCATAAAGGTAACCACTAACAAGCTAGAAAATGTCCTCATACTGAGTTAAAGCCAAAGCCATGTAACCCTCACAGCTGTACTGTAAGTCTCGGATGATTACTTACAGATAAGTCCTTAGAGAGAGGAATCTAGAGCACCATAAAACAACTTAATGCTCTAGCCCCCTGGTTCCATGTTGCTAAAAAAGCATCTTTTAATGTTTATTGCATATTACATTAGTCAAGTTACAAGATCATGGTTGTAGTTGAGCACTAGCATCATACTATCCAATGCAATAACCAAAGGTATCAAGGCACAAGGTAATAAAGTACTAGGAAATCCTTAATGGCAGTCAAGGTAGACACATGCATATGAATTAAATGTTTAAAGGTGTATAGGACAACAAGGAAGATCCCATGCTATACTTGCCTTAAACACCGATCCTTCGGTAAGCTTTAATCTTCAATGTTCTTCTTCTTCTTGATCACCACATATATCTCACCGACTGAACGTAATCATAAAGCACCACAAAGCAGAAGCAAACAATAGATCTAAATTAGAACAGTACACTAAACATAAAATCAAGATGAAAAGTTTATAAAATGAATCTACGTCTCGCTATAAACACACATACACAAAAAACACTCTAATCGGAGCTACGGTGAAAAAGATACATCTACCAAAAGATTTACTCATAAGAGAAAATATAAAACTATAAGCTTCATATGTTTTAACTATATAAAAGCATATATAAATTGAATTAAGTCAAATTTAGATTTGAATTATAAAACCAAAGTAAAACAAATCATATTTTATTTATAAAATCCAGTTGCATAATTATTATTCAAATTAGAGTTAAAACAATGAAATTTTAGAAATAGTGTCATGATAAACATTGTTACTAACGCGTAGATCTCATTGCAATGAATCTAGCACAACTAGAACAGGTCAATTCAGAGCTAAAATATAGAAGATATGAATTAAACAAGATTTCCATTATTAAAACAATAGATTAAATCTAACCTTGAATTTTAAAAGTTGAAAACATATCTAACAATAGTATGAACATGTAGATTATGGAATTATGAACCTAACGCAAGTTGAACGGATCAGATCAAAGTTAAAACGGAGAAGTTATGGCTAAAATAAAATCAGTGGCAAATCTATAAATAAGTGAAAACATATCTTCGGTCTAACCGAAACAAAGTACGATTTCAAAAGAAGAAAACGAAATCGGGAAAGCCGTTTTGGACTACGGGTTAAGCCTCAAGTATTTATAAGGGCCTTTTTGCAAAAACGCCAGCGAAGGGGTACGTTCTAATCTAGACACTTGATTTGGAATCGGACGGTCGAGCGTGGAGAAGGGAAGAGCTGACCGTCGGAACAGTACCTGAACAGTGACCCCATGGCCGGACCTCACCGGCGACATCGGCTTCGATGCTACCGATTACCATACGGCACGGGAGGACTTCGGGGAGCAAGAGAAGCTCAAGGCGAGCTCGATGGATGGCTCTGGGGAAGCTGTGATAGCGTGGTGGCGAGCGACGGCGGGGTGGGTTGCTTGGAGCTTGCAGCAAAACTACGATGGCGACACTGTGGTAGATAGGAGCAAGAGAGAAGGTGGGGAAGGCGCCATCAGGTTCTTCACCTCATCTCGGTGCTCGATACGGCCCCGAACGGTGGTGAATCGACGGCACAGTTAGTGGCGGCGGTGGGTGGCTCGACGGAATCTGACCAGGGTGCACGGCACGGCTAGGGCTAGGGCGAGGCGTCTAAGCGCTAGGATTAGGGGATAGGGGTTGCGTGTGGCACCGGGGCTTCATTTTATCAGGCGCTTCGCGTGGGGCGCACGGTAAGAGAGCGAAGCAGAGCGTCATGGGACTCTATGTGGCTAGAGTCCAGCTCGGGAACGCGCGAGGAAGAAGACAGGTTGCTAACAAAGCGGCCCCACTTGTCATCGAAAGAAAGGAGAAGAGGGCGTGGGCGACTGGCTGGGCCTGGCCTTCAGCTAGGCTGCTACGTAGGCTTTTGCTGGGCCAAGTGGGAAGGGAAGGAGCAAGCTAGGCCGTGCGGAAGAAACAGCCATGCGGGGAAGAAATGAGAGACATGCCACGCAGAAAAGCGAGGGAGCGGGGTGGTGCACTTGCTGGGCCAGGCGACTGGGCCTGCTGCGGCAGAGCTACAGGAAGAGAGAGCAGCCAAGCTAGGCCAGCTTGCACAGTAGGGAAACGAGGCCGAATGGATGGAGTAGGCCTGCGCGGGGAAAGAAGAAGAAAAAGATGGCCTCCGAGCCAGAGAAAGGGAAGAGGGAATTTTCCATTTACCATTTTTTTCCATTTTGTTTTCAAAACTAACTCAAACTCAAATAGAGTTTCAATGTACTTTTTACTCAAATATGAATGAGAAATTTTGGTAAGTTTTCCAAAATTAAATTTTATATCTTTTTAAAATTCTTTTATTTTCAAATTTTCTTTTCTTTTACTTAAAAGCCAACTTCAAAAACATTTTGGCATATTTTCAATTTGAATCAAATCCACCCAATACAAAGAAACAAATGCACCGGCATGTTTACACATCCATGTTGCTAGCTTATGATAAATTTTAATTTAATGAAAAATTTTATTTTCCTATGTTTTTATGAGCACATAAATTCCAAATTAAATCATTTTAGCTCTATTTCCAAAAAAATTAAATTTTAGGGTGTTACAATTCTAACCCCTTAAGATGAATCTCGTCCCCGAGATTCAGAAGATGTCAACTAGGAGATAGAATACTCTGTCTTTGAATTCTTCTTTATTTCCTTGTGCAGTTCCATTGTCTTGATAAGGATTCCGTCTTACTTCACATACCTGTGAATCTTACTCTAAGTCACTTGCCCAACTAATTCCAAGATTCTGACAGGTACCTTGAACAATTCTCAGGTAACTCCAATTACTAGGCCACCTTTCCTTTTTAGTCCATACTAATATCCACCTTCCAATGAAAATTCCTTACTTTATTGGTCAGAAGGAAATTCTAATATCAATCTTCAAAACATTAATGATTCCGGTTAAGTTGCTCGAACTTGGAATACAATTCTTAGTCCTTGGTGTCACCCGAACCTTCTTAGCATGATTCTCCGTTGCTAAGGGCATCGGTCGAGACTTTTACTTCTCTAGGTGTTAGCACTTTTCCAAGTCATAATCAATCTCATTCCAACGAGGATAACACCAGCTCAAGACCAACTTAGTGATGATGTCCTGTAGATTCTTGTGATCCATCTATATGTCACTTTTACTTCCAAGAAGATATTGCTTACATGCTCCACAATGGATGACTCCGAATAACATGTTAGGTAGTTTAACTCACGCTTCCTTAGTTGACTTAATGAACAAGCCACTACTTTTCTTCTGGTTTAAGGACACATCCCACACCTTGACAAGATGCATCCTAGTGGATATAAAGCTCTTGTCCTGATTTGGCAAAGCTAATACATAGATTTTACTTCAACCTCTTCTTGGATTACATCAAACACTTAGCTGAGGTCTTTTGATCCAAACTAACTTAAAAACTTCTCTGGTAGCTCTACCAAAATCTTGATGATCTTGGATAAACCTTCATTGAACCTTTAACCACACCTCATTGAAACTCTGAGTTTCTCTCACATCTTTGGGTACCACCACGCTTCCGCTGCGCAAACTAGAACGTAGGATACTTCACCTTACAAATTCTTTAACTTGGCTGCCCCCCTTAAGAAAAGATAAACTAGGGGACACCAAGCATAGCTTGCACATTCTTTTAGATAAGCTAACTAGTATCAAGATGTTCTGATATCCCAACGATACTCTTGTGTATGGGCAAGAACAATAAACCTGAAATTCCTCACGAGTAGAAAAACAGTAGTGCCGTAAAACAGTTGTAACTCTCATTCTATTAATCCAATGATATTGCAGCTAATACCGTTGGAAAGCCTATAAAATTCTCCACAACTTTTTTATAGAACACTTTTCCAAATTCCACAGATAACTTGGTCAAAAACAATGCACAGCAAAAACTGTTCCACATTTCAAACAGCACAAATGCATCGCCTTGTGATTTTCGTATCTCCATAACCAAAATAGCTATCAAGCTTATTCTTACGCTCAGAGAAAAATATTGAAGTCTACTATTGTTCAGAATTTTCTCATGATTTATGATCATCCAAAATTAGAGTCATAAGCCAAAGAGTGCAGTCTGCTCCAGAAGGACAGGATAGAGGAAATAGAAGAATACCACAACCCAACTATTTATTGCACTAATCCTTATACCTTAGGCCTATAAACTAAATGAAATTATGGGAACACCCAACAAGATCATTGCAATCATTATAAAGATTCAAAACAATAATAAGCATAATGACAATTCAACAAGCAATAAAGATGCACAATTCAATCATTGACTCAACTTACGACACTATCATCCTCATTGTACCAGGGATAACAATCATAAGACTTATCTTCAGATTACGCAAAAAGGTGATGAGGGACAGTTCTAAACGCATATCAAATCAAGGAGTGAAGATGAGAACAAAGACTTCAAAATAAGCACCAAGGTAGAGATGAATAACAAGGGTAGAGATATAGTAGAGAAGAAAATATCAAGGTTCATAGAGCAAGGATTTTTGTAGCAACTTCTAAACCTTAGAACGACCAGTTTCTACTAGGCTTGCGTCCTACAGTCAGCATTGTTCTGATACCACTTTGTCGCACCCAGTTTTAAGGATAAAACCAGATACACACCATATGTGAGCCCAAGAAGTCAAATCTCACATATAGCTACAAATAAGGGTAATATCGAAAGATAATGCTCAATATATAATGTACTTAATATAAAGAATATAACATTGGATAGCAAACAGCGGAAAGACAACTCCAATCTTCGGGTGAAGACTCCAAATCCACAGGGACAACTGACTGGTTGATCACAAGCCTAATTTCTCCAAACTCTAGCAATCTGGTACCCATCCTGGATTTTTATCTAAATAATTGAAAAATAAAGCAAGCGTAAGTACATGTCATACTCAACAAATATAACATGGGGTTCATGAGGCTCAAAAGGCTGACACTAGTTTAACTGCGATTAGCTTTTAATGGTCACAATTTTAGCAATTGAGTAGCAACAAGTTTACCCACAAGCCCACATAAACACATGATCAGGTAAACATGAATAATGAATAGCATAAACAATAATCATTAGTGAGCATCTTTGTCATTAGTATCATCAGTGTTTATCATCTATTCCATAAATGTTCTAAGGCCATTCGTGACCGTGAGCACGGCTAATATACCAGTTTTATACTCTGTAGAGGTTGTACACTTTCACTGTGAGTTGTGATTTACCCTTTCACCCGAGGTGATCAGCCTCTTGACCCACTACCAAGGAAGGTCGACAGGGTTCACTATGAAGCCTTTCAAAGGTTCGTCTAACAAGTTAGGGCCGCTAGATTTCTGTGGCCTGCGAATGTAGAGCTCCCCTTCCGATAGGCACAATGATGCACACCCTATACACTGATGGACAGATGCCACACTATATCCAACCCAAAACACACCCCTCTTGTGCCATAAAGGTAACCACTAACAAGCTAGAAAATGTCCTCATATTGAGCTAGAGCCAGAGCCATGTAGCCCTCACAGCTATACTGTAAGTCTCGGATGATCACTTATAGATAAGTCCTTAGGGAGAGGATCTAGAGCACCATAAAACAACTCAATGCTCTAGCCCCCTAGTTCCATGTTGCTAAAAAAGCATCTTTTAATGTTTATTGCATATTACATTAGTCAAGTTACAAGATCATGGTTGTAGTTGAGCACTAGCATCATACTACCCAATGCAATAACCCAAAGGTATCAAGGCACAAGGTAACAAAGTACTAGGAAATCTTTAGTGGTAGTCAATGTAGACACAAGCATATGAATTAAATGTTTAAAGGTGTATAGGACAACAAGGAAGATCCCATGTTATATTTGCCTTAAACATGGATCCTTCGGTAAGCCTTAATCTTCAACGTTCTTCTTCTTCTTGATCACCACGTATATCTCACCGACTGGATGTAAACATAAAGCACCACACAAGCATCCATACAATCATACACAAAGCAAACAATAGATCTAAATTAGAACAGTACACCAAACATAAAATCAAGACGAAAAGTTTGTAACATGAATCTACGTCTCGCTACGAACACACAGACACGAAAAGCACTCTAATCGGAGCTATGGTGAAAAAGATACATCTACCGAAAGATTTACTCATAAGAGAAAATATAAAACTATAAGCCTCATATGTTTTAACTATATAAAAGCATATATAAATTGAATTAAGTCAAATTTAGATTTGAATTATAAAACCAAAGTAAAACAAATTATATTTTATTTATAAAATCCAGTTGCATGCTTATTATTCAAATTAGAGTTAAAACAATGAAATTCTAGAAATAGTGTCATGATAAACATTGTTACTAACGCGTAGATCTCATTGTAATGAATCTAGCACAACTAGAATGGGTTAATTCGGAGCTAAAACGTAGAAGATATGAATTAAACAAGATTTCCTTTATTAAAACAATAGATTAAATCTAACCTCGAATTTTAAAAGTTAAAAACATATCTAACAGTAGTATGAACATGTAGATTATTTAATTACAAACCTAACGCAAGTTGAACGGATCAGATCGGAGTTAAAACGGAGAAGTTATGGTTAAAACAAAATCAGTGGCAAATATGTAAATAAGTGAAAACGTACCTTCAATCTAACCGAAATAAAGTACGATTTCAAAAGAAGAAAACAGAATCGGGAAAGCTGTTTTGGACTATGGGTTAAGCCTCAAGAATTTATAAGGGCCTTTTTGCAAAAACACCAGCGAAGGGGTACGTTTAATCTGGACACTTGATTTGGAATCGGACGGTCGAGCGTGGAGAACGGAAGAGCTGACCGCCGGAACAGTACCTAAACGGTGACCCCATGGCCGGACCTCGCCAGCGACATCGGCTTCGACGCTACCGGTTACCATAGGGCACGGGAGGACTTCGGGGAGCAAGAGAAGCTCGAGACGAGCTCGATGGATGGCTCTGGGGAAGCTATGAGAGCGAGGTGGCGAGCAACGGCGGGTTGGTATGCTTGGAGTTTGCGGCGAAACTACGATGGCGACACTGCGGTAGATAGGAGCAAGAGAGAAGGAGGGGAAGCGCCATCAGGTTCTTCACCTTGTCTGGGTGCTCGGTACGGCCCCGAACGGTGGTGAATCGATGGCGGAGTTAGTGGCGGTGGCGGGTGGCTCGATGGAATCTGACCAGGGTGCATGGCATGGCTAGGGCTAGGGCAAGGCATCTAAGCGCTAGGATTAGGGGATAGGGGCGGCGTGTGGCACTAGGGCTTCATTTTATGGGGCGCTTCGCATGGGGCGCACGGCAAGAGAGCGAAGCGGGGCATCATGGGACTCTCTGTGGCTGGAGTCTAGCTCGGGGACGCGCGAGGAAGAAGACGGGTTGCTGACAAAGTGGCCCCACTTGTCATCGAAAGAAAGGAGAAGAGGGCGCGGGCGACTGGCTGGGCCTGGCCTTCGGCTGGGCTGCTATGCAGGCTTTTGCTAGGCCAAGTGGGAAGGGAAGGAGCAAGCTGGGCCATGCGGAAGAAACAGCCACGTGGGGAAGAAATGAGAGACTGGCCGCGTAGAAAAGCGAGGGAGCGGGGCGGTGCACTCGCTGGGCCGGGCGACTGGGCCTGCTACGGCAGAGCTACGGGAAGAGAGAGCGGCCGAGCTAGGCCAGCTTGCGCAGCAGGTGAAGGGTCGAGATGGCAGACTAGAGGGGGGTGAATAGTCTTTTCTAAAAATTAATCACGTTGGCTAACCGAAACAAGTGCGGAATTAAAACTATCAGTCTAGCCAAGACTACACCCATCTATCTAAGTTCACTAGCACCTTGCAAAGATACTAATCAAGCAACAAAGATGCTGGGCTAGCTAGAGCTCTCCTAACCAATTCTAGAAGCAAGGTCACACAAACCTATGCCACTAGTACTTTAAGCTACAAGGGAGCTCCTACACATGCTAGTAAGCAAAAGCACAAAGCTAACTAACCTCACTAGCAATGCTCAATAACAAGGCAACCAATGCCTAATTAGAGAGCGCAAAGACTTAGCTACACAAACTAAGCAATGTGACTAACAAGGTTACTAAAACCAAATTAGCCACGCAAGGGAGCTACTTCTATGCTACACAAAGCAGGTAATTAGCAAGCTACACAAGCTATCTAATTACAAGAGCAACTACACAAGCTTAATATGTATAAAAGTAATTGCAAACTTGTGTAACGGGGATGCAAACCAACGGGAAGAATAAGGTTGACACGATGATTTTTTCCCGAGGTTCACGTGTTTGCCAACACGCTAGTCCCCGTTGTGTCGACCGCTCACTTGGTGGTTCGGTGGCTAATTAGCATCACCCACTAAGCCCGCACGTCGGGCACCGCAAGAACCTACCCCTTGAGTGAGGGTAGCTCAATGACACGCTTTACTAGAGTTGCTCTTTGTGGCTCCCGCGGGGCGAGCACAATGCCCCTCACAAGCACTTCTCCGAAGCGCCACACAAGCTTCTTGCGCGATTCGACGGAGACCACCACCAAGCCATCTAGGAGGTGGCAACCTCCAAGAGTAACAAGCACCACCGGCTTGCAACTCGATCACCTAGTGCCACTCGATGCAACCTCACGATGCAATTGCACTAGAATCGCTCACGCACACAATCAAATGATCACTATCAAGTATATGTGTGATGGAGGGCTCCCAAGCACTCACAAGCATGGACACTAAGTCCACTTAGGTGCTCTACATCAGCTATGGCCGAAGGCTACTTCTATTTATAGCCCCAAGGGCTAAACTAGCCGTTACCCCTTTACTGGGCAAAAATCGGGCCGATCGGACGCTCCGGTCGTATTGACCGGACGCTGGACCTCAGCGTCCGATCGCCCGCAGATGGCCACGTGTCCCGATTCCAACAGTCACTTGACCTGACCGGACGTAGCAGCTTCAACTGACCGGACGCTGGACCTCAGTGTCTGATCATTTCCAGTAAGCTCCCCGAGGCGTATTTCTTCGACCGGACGCATCTGGTCCACCTTGACCGGACACAGACCAGCGTCCGGTGCAATACCCTCGGTACTGTGCAGACTCGTCAGCTCGACCGAACGCATGCTGCCAGCGTCCGGTGCTTTTAGACCCAGCATCCGGTCAGCTGACCGACGCCAGCGTCTTTGCGACCAACTCATTTTCACTTCTAACTTTTTCACCCTTGCTCCAATGTGCTAACCACAAGAATTTGCATCCGGCGCAATAGAAAATAGGCATTCCATTTTCTTGAAAGCGCCGAGAGGGACCCAAACCCATCTCAACCCTGCAAACACCACCTCCTTTGTAGATGTGCCAACACCACCAAGTGTACACCATCATGTGTATGTGTGTTAGCTTTTCACAATCATTTCCCAAAGGATGTTAGCCACTCAACTTGTCACGCCACTCGATCCTAGCGACGATGCAAGGTTAGATCACACGAGTGGCATTAGATGACCGATATGTAAACAAGTTTGCCCTTCTTGATAGTACGGCCATCTATCCTAAACCCGGTCATAAACTTCTCTACACACCTATGACCAGTGAAATGAAATGCCCTAGGTTATACCTTTGCCTTGCGCATTCCATTCCATCTCCTTCAATGTCGATGCAACACATGCACCAACATGATCAACAATGATATGATCCACTTCATATCATCACGTGATCATATTGGTTCATCGATCTTGACTTCACTTGCTCTTCACCGTTGCCATCGTCCATCGGCGCCAAGTCTTGCTCAAGCTTCACCGCCACGCGGTCCATCACTCCAAAGCCTTCGACTTGCCCTTCACGCTTGCAACTGGTCCATCAAGCCAAGTCTTATCTTGATCTTCTCCACCTTAATCACATGACTTAATGTCATGTCTCATGTGCATTTAAGCTCCTTCATCATCACATGTGTGAGCTTTGCAACATCTCCAAGCCATTTTCACCTTCATGGCATATGTTGCTCACACACATGTACCTATGGACTAATCACCTGTGTATCTCACATAAACATAATTAGTCCACCTAAGTTGTCACTCAATTACCAAAACCAAACAAGGACCTTTCAATCTCCCCCCTTTTGGTAATTGATGATAACTCTACAAAGATATGGAAATTAAACTCTTTTGGATTCATGTTGCTTGCCCAAGCAATTTTACCATGTGAAAATGATTTTGGACAAGTACCATAAACTCGAAATGGTAGTATTAGCTCCCCCTACATATGTGCTAGAGTATTTGATTTTAAGCTTGCACATATGCATAGATTAAAATTGTGGGAGAGTAAATACTACAAAATGATGCTAAGGTATATAGAATAAACCTTTTAAGCGTGTACCAATCGGAGTTGCACCTTTAAGTTCATCCTTAGCACCATGGTTAGCTAGATATCACTTGATAATAAAACACTAGATACCTTGTGAGATCAACATTAAAAGCAAGGTACTAGCATTATTTGAAAAGCATACCAAGTGTCTAGCTATCATCCTATGCATGCTAGTTATCAAATCATCATCCAAGTTCTACAACTAGCATACACCACACAAGCATGCATATTGAATTTAAAAGCTTATACAATGCAAGCAAGCACATGATTATGCTCATATCAAATGCAATCAATCAAAGTTTATGAGCTTGCTCCCCCTACTTGTGTGCTTCTCTTGTCCAAGAATTTTGATCCATCTCTTTTCTTCAATGTTGCTCCCTCTTTGTCCATGTCCATGTCCAACCTCTTTCATATCTTATCTTCTTATCTCTCCCCCTTTGTATAATCTCTCACCAAGCTTCATATCTTTGTACAATCTCTCCCCCTTTGTCATTAATTTCCATAAAAGGTATGCTTCTTATTGATGCAAAGGTGTGCACTTTGGGGTAGATGGTTGAGACTTGAATCGTGCATTTTTTATGGACATTACTTGATTGTTGGAATGACACTACATGTAGATACCATTTTGAACTTGTAACTTGTATTACATGTATCTTATCATTCTATGCATGGGTCATCCATTTTATGCACTTAAGCTCTTGTAGGTGAGGGATGCATTCTTCATTTGATGATCACTTAAAGTTGAGGATCACTTGTGGAACCATCATCTTGCATGAATGATACTATGTATAGATACCACTTGTAGGAAGTGAATATCATTTGAAAGAATCTTCTAGTATGGAACCACTTATTTGATTTATCAATAAAGACCATTTCTTGAACATTTGCTATCTTTATGAGTACCACTTATAGGATATCACTTGTAAGTTGATCTAGACATCACTTGTAGTTGATACTTGAGTCTAGATACTATTTGAAACAAACAAACTAGATATCTATTTGCATTGTTGTCTTGTGCTTGTACTCTTATCACTATCATGAGCTTTTAATGTTGACTTAAACTAAATTGATTTGCCTAAGCTTCCATGTTCGGTTTGAACCAATGACAAGCTTCTTCACACCTCTTGCAAGGGTTATCTTGCCAATGTTGTACTTGTCACTTGTTAACAATCCAAATTGATTCAAGTACTTAGGTTCACTAGCTTATGAACAAATTCATGTACTAACCACTAGATCAAATAATCATTCAAACAATAGTGGTAGGCTTATGAATTTAAACATTTCATTTGTTATGCATGATACTATAAAGCATGTACTATATACACTAACCACATACTAGTAAGGGATGAAATGATCATGCACATTACAATGATACCTTTGCTATGTTGGAGTAGAGGATAGTCACATAGATTCCAATTCATTACTCTAATAGCAATGTGAAGTCCAATTATAAGCTTGGTGAAGACCAATAGATACCGTCTTGAATTCCATTCTTCACCCATATGAAATGAATACCATTTATGATCAAGTGCACTTTCTTGTTGTGGTTGACTTGCTTTCTCTTTTGATGTTTGCTTTTATGAGAGAACTATTTGAAATACCACTTGAAATAACTATCTCTCTTTTGGGTGTTGCTTCCTTTTCTTGATCAATCCTTTTGATTTCTTCAACTAAGCATCTCAAGTGTCCCTCGGATCACCACTTCCATGTTAGCCTTCCAAGTACCACACTTGGTTAACCTACTCATAGGCGGCAAGCCCCTACATTAGGGAGAAGTGACCTCTCTCCAAGAACCATTCTTGATACTCACTTGAAATAACTTGATTGATTGATCAATTGATGGACTTAACTTGATGAGTAACCTTGATTTCTTCTTTAAGTCCTTTTCTTTCTTCTTGTTTAAGTTTTTTTTTTCTACCAAATGATTTCCAATAGTCACTAGAACTTAAACTTCATCTTCATCTTGAGTTTGATCTTGATCCTCTAATTTGAGTACCAAAAGTGTGCAAAGTACACTCCTTAATCAAATGGCCTTGTACTCTTTGTTTAACATGTTTTTAGATCATCTCAAAACCAAACTTAGGTACCTCAATCACTTATAAACATGTTTCCAACTTGAGGACCTTTCAATCAAAGTGACTCTAGATCAATCCAATACTTGTCACTTTTCTGGCAGATTCTGTACTCTCCAAAGAAGTAAGCATATTTCTTAAAGTACAAATCCAAATACCACGAAATTTGGTGGAGATGAGATTCACTAAGTTATCTAGCAGCCATAAAAATTTTAGCTTCATTTGATCTCATATGAACTGCCAAAATTTTAATTCTTCCACCACTGCTACATGCTGAAAACTGCTGCACTATAGCTGACAAGAACCACTCCAAAACTGAAGCATTTCTTATCGAATTTCCATGAGATTTCTACAGCATCTCATACCATAAGTCTAGAGCATGTACAGAAATTTTCATGCCAATCCAATAGGTTTTGATCACTCAAACATGGCTAAGATCACAGCTAGCTCAGATTTTGCAATATAGGACAGATTTCAACAATTGAGCTATACTTCATCAAATATGAATCAAACTTGAAACTAACTTGTTTGAATGCTTTTATAAGACATATATCCATTCAAAACACTTACTAAATGTCATCTCATGAATTTATCCAACACAAGTCAATTCAAACTTGATTACTAAGTAATTATCCATTCAAACATCTCATAGCAAGCAACATTGCATATTTATCCAATTCAATCAACTCATATGCACCCAAATAAAATGATCAATAAGAGATATACCTTGATTAACTCATGACCATCCAATTAGCAAGCTTCAACTCAATTATTTTGCAAGTCATCAAATAATATCCAATGAATCACCAACAACTTGAATTATAACACTTGTATGTTGATAGCGCTTGGACTTTACTTAATTTTCTCTTGGCAATGGGTTAGGATATGCACTAAGCTTCATAACTTGATTCAACATATGATGAACAATGTGAGATCAATTGAATCAAGTCTCCAATGCCGATGGTACCTACAATCAATCATCCACTTTTTGATAGTACCCAAATAAGTTTGGGTCCTCTCAAGTTAGGAGCAACATACTTAGGCATAGCCTTAGTATAAATAGTGGGATGTTTTGCAATTGCAACCAATGAGGTACCATTGCCATCCTTTCTAAGCACATTATTATCAACAATTGAAATAGGCTTAGAAATATCACCTAGGGGACATGAATGTGCCATGTGTCCCCTTTCCTGGCATAAGTAGCACTTTCTCTTTGATTGAGCCTTCTCTTCCTTGCTCATATGGTGCTTCTCATTGCCTTGCCTCTCATGGATTGCTTGAGCCTTCTTCTCAAGCTTGGTAGGACACTTAGAGGCATAGTGTCCCATACTTCCACACTTGAAGCACTTGATGTGAGCAAAATCTTTCTTCTCATCTTCATTCTTGCTCATCATCTTGGCATCTTGAATTTGCATTGGATGCCTTGCCTTTCCACCCCTTCTTGTTTTCTTCTTCTTTATCATCAAATTACCACCATCTTCATGGTTGATCTTGATTTGAACTTGGGGTTGTCTTCTCTTGCTCAACTTGTGGCTTTGGTTGAGGCTTCACTTGTTGCTTCACTAATTGCTTGGTTGGGCACATTGAGGTAAGATGACCCCAAGTGCGGCACTTGAAGCACTTGACATGCCTTAGCATCTCTTCTTCTTTCTTCAACTTGAGCTTTTCTTCATTGGGGCAACCATTTGCAAGATGTCCCACTTCATGGCACTTGAAGCACATGAAATGAGAGAGCTTCTCTTGTTCTTGCTTCTTCATCTCTCTTTCATATCTTCTCTTGCCCCATCTTTTGCCCTCGATCTTGCTCTTGTTGAAGCTAATGCCACTTGTGTCATTGCGGCTTTCTTGATGATTGACTTTGCTAATCTTGAAGCCGACTCCACTCTTGTCACCAAAGTTTCTTTGAGTCTTCAACATATGCTCAAAGGTGACTTGAGAGTTGTAGCACCTCTCTAACTTGTTGCTCAATTTCTTCACTTTATTTTTGAGCTCATTGTTCTCCTTCAAAAGGTTAGTCTCACAAGACATAGAAGTAGAACAAGCATCTATATATGAAGAGCATGGCATATCTAATAAATCATCACAAGAGGTGGATACATGCTTCTTGCCTACATCACAAAGATTATCAACATTTTGCAATTTATCATTTGATCCATGTGATGAGCTCTCATTATTTTTAAGTTTCTTTGTAAACACTTTAATGAGAGAAGCATGTTGTTCTAATAATTCATCATGAGATGCAAGTAGTGTCTCATGATTCAATTTTAGCTCATCAAGTGAAGATTTATAAGCATCAAGTAATTTCTTATGTTCTTCACAAGAGTTCTTTAGAAATGAGTTTTCATTTTCTAATTTCAATGTTTTAGCTTTCTCATTTTCTAAAGACATGGTCATGCTAGCAAGTCTACTAACAAGCTCATCATATGAATAAACATGATCAACCACATCATCATTTGATACCTTGGTGTCACCTTGTGACATGAGACAATGTGGTGTAGTGGATGGGCTTGTAGTAGCATCATCATGGCTTGAGCATGAACCATCATCACCATCAAATGTGCATGGGGTAGCATCATCACTTGCAACACTTGTGGCATCATCATCAACCTTGTCAAGTGAACTTGTAGTGGATCGATCATCATCATCATCACTTGACTATGAGGTGGAGCAATCTTCACAATCACCAAATTGTGGTTATGCTCAACACACTCATGCACCTCCTTCTTTGGTTCATCCTCCTTCTTGAATTTTCCATCATCCCATGTGGAGTAGTCACCGTAAAAGGCTTGGAGTGCTAGCCACATTTCATGAGCACTTTCCAAGTCCCACACACGTCTAAAAATATCATCATGTATAGCACACGTTAGATAATAAAGAGCACGATGATCAAGTTGTAAGCAATCCTCTTGCGCTTGGGTGAGGTTATCCTTATCCAAGGCATCACGAGAAAAATCAACAATGATCCACCATGCCTTGGGACCTAATTCATGGAAATGATCAAGCATATGACGTTTCCACCGTGCATAGTGTGTGCCATAAAAAATGTGTGTCACAAACAACTTCTAGCCCAAAGTTCGCCATCCTCTCGGGTCGGTGAAGACCACAAATGAGAGACCGGGCTCCGATACCACTTGAAGGGTCGAGATGGCGGACTAGAGGGGGGGTGAATAGTCTTTTCTAAAATTAATCACGTTGGCTCTAACCGAAACAAGTGCGGAATAAAACTATCGGTCTAGCCAAGACTACACCCCTCTATCTATGTTCACTAGCACCTTGCAAAGATACTAATCAAGCAACAAATGATGCCAGGCTAGCTAGAGCTCTCCTAACCAATTCTAGAAGCAAGGTCACACACAACCTATGCCACTAGTACTTTAAGCTACAAGGGAGCTCCTACACATTGCTAGTAAGCAAAAAGCACAAAGCTAAACTAAGCTCACTAGCAATGCTCAAATAACAAGGCAAGCAATGCCTAATTAGAGAGGCACAAGACTTAGCTACACAAACTAAGCAAATGTGACTAACAAGGTTACTAAAACCAATTAGCCACGCAAGGGAGCTACTTCTATGCTACACAAGCAAGAAGGTAATTAGCAGCTACACAAGCTATCTAATTACAAGAGCAACTACACAAGCTTAATATGTATAAAAGTAATTGCAAGCTTGTGTAACGGGGATGACAAACCAATGGGACGAAGAATAAGGTTTACACGATGATTTTTCTCCCAAGGTCACGTGTTTGCCAACACGCTAGTCCCCGTTGTGTCGACCGCTCACTTGGTGGTTCGGCGGCTAATTAGCATCACCCGCTAAGCTCGCACGTCGGGCACGCAAGAACCTACCCCTTGAGTGAGGGTAGCTCAATGACACGCTTTACTAGAGTTGCTCTTCGTGGCTCCCAAGGGGTGAGCACAATGCCCCTCACAAGCACTTCTCCGAAGCGTCGCACAAGCTTCTTGCGCGATTCGACGGAGACCACCACAAAGCGTCTAGGAGGTGGCAACTCCAAGAGTAACAAGCACCACCGGCTTGCAACTTGATCACTAGTGCACTCAATGCAACCTCACGATGCAATAGCACTAGAATCGCTCACTCACACAATCGAATGATCACTATCAAGTATATGTGTGATGGAGGGCTCCCAAGCACTCACAGCATGGACACTAAAGTCCACTTAGGTGCTCTACACCATCCATGGCCGAAGGCCCTTCTTTATAGCCCCAAGGGCTAAACTAGCCGTTACCTTCACTGGGCAAAATCGGGGGGGGACGCTCGGTCGTGTTGACGGGATAGACAGCAGGTCCGGGCCAGCAGACGGCCATATGTCCCGATTCAACGGTCACTTGACCTGACCGGACACAGTAGCTTCAAACTGACCGGACGCTGGACCTCAGCGTCCAGTCATTTCCAGTAAGCTCCCCGAGAGGCGTATTTCTTCGACCGGACGCGTCCGGTCCACCTTGAACAGACATAGACCAGCGTTCGGTGCAATACCCTCGGTACTGTGCAGACCCGTCAGCTCGACTGGACGCATGCTACCAGGTTCAGTGCTTTCAAACCCAGCGTCTGGTCGTTGACCGATGCCAGCGTCTTCGCAACCAAATCGTTTCACTTCTAACTTTTTCACCCTTGCTCCAATATGCTAACACAAGAATTGCATCTGGCGTAATAGAAAATAGGCATTCCATTTTCCCGAAAGCCGCCGAGAGGGACCCAAACCCAAATCTAACCCTGCAAACCCACCTTTGTAGATGTGCCAACACACCAAGTATAACACCATCATGTGTATGTGTGTTAGCTTTTCACAATCATTTCCCAAAGGATGTGAAAGGATCAAGATGCCCAAGAGGGGGGTGAATTGGGCTAATTCTAAATTCTCTTGCAATAATCAAATCCTACGGATAGCCCAATTAACCCCTTGTGCCTAGAAAAGTGTTTATATCAAACTAATGCACAACAACCTCGCAACCTGTTCCAAACTTACTCTAGCAAGCAATTCTATGGATGTAAAACAAGTATTGAATTGCTCAAAGTAAATACTCAAAGTAAGTGCTCAAAAGTAACTAGAGAGAGAAAGGAACGCGGCGATGTTTTGCCGAGGTATCGGAGAGTAGCCACTCCCCACTAGTCCTCGTTGGAGCACCCGCGCAAGGGCTAGCCTCCCCCCTTGATCCGCGCAAGGATCAAGTGCTCTCTTATGGGTTGATTCTTCGACACTCCATCGCGGCGAATCACCCAAAGCCGCTCACAACTTGAGTTGGGTCACCCACAAGCTCCGCCGGGTGAACACCAAACTCCCAATCACCACCAAGCCGTCTAGGTGATGGCGATCACCAAGAGTAACAAGCACGAACTCTCACTTGACCACGCGAAGCCTAATGAGAAGATGGATGCACACTTTGCTACTCTTGATTTGCTAGTGAGGCTACTCTCTTGGATTCTCAAATCACAAACACCTCACTAGGACCTTGCTCTTCTTGGCACTCACAAACGTGTTTCTCAGCTGTTGGAATGAGCAAAAGTTGCTCCACTCGAGTGGAGCTTCTATTTATAAGGCAGCCTGAAAAACGAACCGTTATGAGCTTCTGCGGGATGACCGGACGCTCCGATCGTTTTGACCGGACGCTCCGGTCAGTTCAACCCGCGAACAGTTTTCAAGTGATGACCGGACGCTGTCAGGGTCCGGTCAGTACCGACCGGACACGTCCGGTCGCTCTTGGATGCTTACTGTAAACGACGGATGCTGGATACTTAGGGTTCCGGTCATCACTGATCGGATGCGTCCCGGTCACTCTTTCCCAAGTCTGGACCCTTACTGGAGTCGACCGGACCCTGGCCCTCAGCGTCTGGTCACCAACCTTCCAGCGTCCGGTCACACCCAGACTTGATCACCTTAGTCAATGAACTGACCGGGACCCCTGTGGCCAGCGTCTGGTCGCACGGAAGCCAGCGTGTCGGTCAGTTGTTTGACACTCCATTCACTTCAACTTCGAACATATATGAATGAAGTTTGCTCCAAAGGATCTTAGGCATTTCATAGGAGCACCCTAGAGCTAGTTTTAACAAGTGTGCATCCACACCTAACTCACTAGACTCAACTAGGTCAAGCTACCCATTCATACCCCCCTTCATAGTCCAGCCAAAGGAAAAAAAAAACAAGTCCTAAACTACTCTAAGTGTCTCCTCCAACTCCAATTGACACTTAGAACTAGTCATCCCTTTAACCTTGTCATCCATCCTTTGCAAACCGAAACTGATTTCCATCGTAGGGGCATGACAACCTCGATTGCCCAATCGATCTCCATTACCATGACCTAACTTAATTGCCTCTACAAAACACACGTTAGTCATAGTAATCTTGTATTGACATTAATACCTGAAATCCAACTAGGGGCCTAGATGCTTTTCAATCTCCCCCTTTTTGGTGATGATGACAATACCTACCTCGAGTATGTTATGGAGTGAGGTTTTTGACGGGCTTGGTTCATATAAGCTTTGTTGATAAGAACAAAAGAGTTATTCAAGCTTATATGAGCCAAGCCAACACAATGTACTCAAAGGATATGAATTAAGCATGAGTACAAATAACAAAGCTCATTTGCTTCGAAGTATAATGCGGAAGCAATAGCAAATGAGCATTACACTAGTGATATGACATATAGATATAATGCAAAGTAGAAATCACACACATGTCAATATGTCACAATCACTGTAGATAGCACCTATCACATATATATAATAATATGCATGAAAGTAAACACACGAATGCATAAGTAATAGTGTATCACACAAATAAAACTCCAAATGTATATAATAAGCTAATACTAGATAACTAGCTCCCCCTAAAACTCGCTCCCCCTAAGTCTACATACTCAAACCCTCTCCCCCTTTGGCGTCAAACACCAAAAACCTACGGGTCGGTCGGTGGGGCTATAGCGGACGAGTCGGGTGCTGACGTACGTGGAGCAAGATGGAACTGGGCGCCATCATCATCTGACCCTAGAGCTCTTGAACTGACTACCCTCTGAAGCAGGAAGTGTCGCTGAAGCGGTCTGGGTCTGAGCTAGGGCTGGTGCTGCCTGTGAAGCGGCAAGTATGTCTGTCAGTAGGATCTGATGAGGCGACAGACGAGGGGAGCCTCTAAGTAGTCATGATAGCTAGAGCTACTGTAGACAGGACCGGTAGTATGCATGTGAGGCGGAGTAGGCATGCCGGTTAACTCACTGAATGATGCTCCAAGACTCCTGGAGACTGACGTCTCAGGCACGAATAGCGAGGAAGTCTGCTCTGGTGAGAACCCATGTGATAAGGAGTGAACTGTGGGGGCTTACACCAGGTGAGGCTAACCACTGGGACACCTATACAGGAGGTGAAGTAAAACTGAGCTGGAGGGCCTAGTCCCTGACTCTGGAGCCCGATGGGCTGTACTGCTAGAGTCGTTGAAGTGGTAGGAGGTTGTGCAAGCTGGGGCAAAGTCTGTGGCAGTGGATCCCAATGGCTGTCACTACATGCTGCATGAATCCCATGAGCTGCTGCTGCATAAGTAACTACTGGTGCTGAAGAGCTGCTGCTGCCGCTGGAAACTCGTCCTGACGAACCCTTGAAACTGTGCGAAGTTGGCAGCTGTCTCCTGTTGCCTATCGTGTCTGATCCTGCTGCAATCCGCTCAAGAATAGCAATGAGAGCGGGGTCTATCTGTGGAGCAGGTGGAGCAGAACTGGAGCTACCGGCCTCTACATTGTGTCTGCGTGGAGGCATCTGAGGTATAGGCTGGGTAGTCGTCAGAGCTGTCACTATACTCGCTCACCTCCTGCTGTGCATCTAGCTCCTCCTCCTTAGTGGCTACAATCCCTCTATGATCTCATCCTGCTGAGCGCAGGACTCTGGCACATCGGGGACAATGGCTAGGCTGACTGGGGTGCCTAAGGAGTGGTGTGTCTGATCCTCTATGACAGGTTGTAAGCTGGGAACTCTATGGTATGCACCTGTATACTCATCCATCATGCTAGGGGGCTTATCAAGCACTCCTCTGTGGATGAGGAAACGTGATCCAGTGAGCATAGGGAAGCTGCCCTACAACCCTTGAACCTCTCAGCTATAGTATCCTCTATCTCTAAAAGGAGGTCCCAGATGTCAAATACTGTCCTCTACATGATGGCATTGAGAAGCTAGAGCTGTAAGCGAGTCAGGCCCTCCCTGTATCCAACTTGGGAAGCAGTGTCCTCCTGATGATGGCCTCTAGTACCCTCGCTGTAGGAGTCAAGTCACTGGGGTTCCTGCTCGACCCCTCACCAAACAGCTCCTTGAAGCAATGCCACTCTAAATCTATAGGGGGCACCTGCCCTCCATGAGACGCCTGGGAGGCTCCTGCTGTCCATAGCAACCTCATGCATCTTAACAGGCTGCTCTTGTAGCCTCAGTATCTCTCTGGCTCTGCCACTCGTCACTCTGTAGTCTTTGCCTTGAAAGCAAAGTGAATGAATCTGTGATGTGGATCGATGTAGAGTGAAGCATAAAACTGACGGACCCAAGATGGTACATATATGCCCATCCGTCCAATCAAATCTATTAGTCCTGGCAAATATGATAAGTATGGCCGAATGCCTCTCTCCAGCTGCTGCCACAATAAACTCTATCTGACAGACTCTCTGAGATCTGAACACTGCCCCACTGTTGAGATAGGCATTGTAGAAATCCTCCTGCAGTGGCGTGTAGAACCCCTCAGCTGCTCTCTCATCCCTCCTCGGAGGAAACCATACCTCAAACTCAACAAACCGTAGCTGCTGAACCTGCCTGGCTATAGTGGGCCTCAAGTCGAGGTGTACCACTGGAGGCGGACCCTGTGGTCTGGGCGGAGGGCGTGAACCCCTGCGCTGTGTAACTGGCCTCGGTGGAACTGCGGCACTGGTACGACTCGAGCGGCGTAGCTGAGGTGCCGGCTCGGTCTCCTGACCCTCCTGAGTCTCCTAGGCTGGCTGAGGCTCTGCTGGTGGGGGCTGCTGCTGTGCTGACGGACCCTCCTCAATGGCAACCCGTCGTCCTACAAATGTGGTAGTCCCAGCTGGACTACCATGACGATGCTCAACATCCTCAATCGCAGCTCTGACTGCGAGGTGAAATTGGCTGATCTGCAATGATAACTCTACTGTAGGCACCACCTCTCTCGACACGCTCTGCGGCCTCTGCAACAGCTGCTGCTCTCGCTGTCTCTACATCAGGGTACTTCCGCTTCTTGGATGTCACCTTGCTTAGTTGACTTGCCCTTAGATCTGGCTGGCTGGCGATGGCAGGGGCCCTTCGATCATCATCACCTGGGCCACCACCAACATTCTTGGTGCGAGCCATCTGAACTGACAAGATGGTGAACTACCGCTGATGAAGATCAACTGTCAAACTGCCGCTTTCGAGGCTTGGCCTCAATCCTTACTCGCGAGCTTGGCTCCAAGTTGACTGCAACTGCCAGACGTAACACAACGGAACCGACTCGCTGCACGATAGAGTAGATGGATATACAAATAAATACCATAAGTCTAATAGATGCGAAATCCTAATAGAGAAAGCAATGTAGATGCGAACTTGAATTGAGTGGCTTTCTACCTGACAATCAGCGATCCGAGAAGAGATAAGATGGCACGCGGGGGATCTCGGAACCGGCTAGGGTTAGGTCAAAAGCCCTGAACGCAATGGGGAATCAGTGCATTGAAAATTTGATCTAGGTCACAAAAGTGGAGATCAAGATTGAAACACAAAATTTGCCTTACCAATCAAGGGGATGGTAGGGCTAGGGCACTTCGGTGTGATGACTGGCAGCCTTGGCAATGGTGGAGCGGCGAGCTTGGGCGGAGGAGGCTGGAGCACGTGGTGCTGGCAAGGTGCGGGTGAGCAAGTGCAGTGGCGCGGGGGACGGCGGCGCGTGGACTGGCGAGGGGGCCGAGCCGCGGTGGCACGCGGGACGGCGGCGCGTGGCTGGCGAGGGGGGCCGAGCGCGGTGGCGGTGGCGTGCGGCTAGGCTGCGGCGGCGTGACTTGCTGCGGCTTGGGCTAGGTCACGGTGAGTCAAGCGAAGGAACTGCCATTATAAATAGATCCACCGACGCGACAGAGAAGGAAACGGAAAAGAGTCTGAAGCCGCGCGAGATCCACTGACCGGACGCTCTGGTGGTATCGACCAGACGCTACCACCCAGCGTCCGGTCGATTCCGAGAGAGGTCCAAATCCTCTGGAATCGGGATCGAACGCGTTCGGTGGTCCATGACCAGATGCAGGCAGGGTCCGGTCAGTACAACTTGGTCATCCTTCGATCGACCGGACGCTGAACCCTTCCTGACCGGCACGCACAGACGCAGCGTCCGGTCACTCCTTCAGTAGCAGTTCACCTCCTATGAACTGACCGGACGCTGGACAGCAGCGTTCGGTGCAGGCTTTTCCAACAAACCTTCAACCTTCCTTTGCGCTGCCTGTTCCCAATCAAGTCCCAACTTGAATAAGATCCAAATAAACATTAATTGGGACTGATGTGAGTGACCCTCTCTCAAACCCTCATATTTTTCAAAATATTTTGCCTTAGACTATAATTCTTTTTAAGAAAATAGGCAACAAGAGAGCAAATGGAACAAAACGATAAAAACAACATTCATGCATATGCAATACTTGTAAGTAAATCTAGTTGCTTGTCAAGTTTGATCCAAGGTTAAGCTTCTTCACATGCTTTTCGGCGGTTATCTTAACCATGTTAGACAAGCCCTATGTGCATTGTCATAAATTAAACATGTTGTATATTACAATGAATGCAAGGGACACATAAGCTCAATTTTTAGTGAAGTTACTAAAATCAAGTACATTGAGCTCATTCCGCAATCTACAAAATGTAGCCTCATCTAGCAGTTTAGTGAAGATATCCGCTAATTGATCTTCGGATCTTACACCTTCTAGTGATATATCATTTTTAGCTACATGATCTTTTAGAAAGTGATGGCGGATATCTATATGCTTGGTGCGAGAGTGTTGAACTGGATTATTTGCAAGTTTTACCGCACTTTCATTATCGCACAAAAGAGGTACTTTCTCTAGAACTACTCCATAGTCTAGTAAAGTTTGTTTCATGTATAATATTTGTGCACAACAAGCACCCGCGGCAATGTATTCCGCTTTGGCGGTGGACAAAGCCACACTATTTTGTTTCTTGGAGGACCAAGACACAAGTGATCTACCAAGCAAATGGCACCCTCCGGATGTGCTCTTTCTATCAACTTTGCATCCGGCCGTAGTCCGAATCGGAATAGCCAATTAATTCAAATAAAGCTCCTTTGGGATACCAAAGGCCAATGCTTGGTGTGTGCTTAAGATACCTAAGGAATCTTTTTACGGCAATTAAATGTGTTTCCTTAGGACTAGCTTGAAATCTAGCACACATACACACACTAAACATGATGTCGGGCCTAGATGCGGTTAAATATAACAAGCTACCAATCATAGAACGGTAGAGAGTTTGATCAACTGAGTTACCTCCCTCATCTAGGTCGAGATGTCCATTTATAGGCATTGGGGTCTTGATTGGCTTACATTCATCCATCTTAAATCTCTTGAGAAGATCTTTGTGTATTTCTCTTGAGAGATGAAGATGCCTTCTTTCATTTGCTTGACTTGAAAACCAAGAAAGAATGTAAGCTCACCAATCATTGACATCTCGAACTCCTTAGACATCAATTCACCAAATTCTTTGCATGAGTCTTCATTTGATGATCCAAAGATGATATCATCGACATATACTTGACAAATGAAGATATGCCCATCAAGCTTCTTGGTGAATAGTGTGGTGTCGACCTTCCCAATGGTGAAGCCCTTCTTAATAAGGAAGTACCGAAGGCGCTCATACCAAGCTCTTGGGGCTTGCTTAAGCCCATATAGTGCCTTGGACAACCTATAAACATGATTAGGATATCTAGGGTCTTCAAACCCGAGAGGTTGATCAACATAGACTAGTTCATTGATAAAGCCATTTAAGAATGCACTTTTCACATCCATTTGATATAGTTTCATTTATGATGTGATGCATATGCAAGAAGGATACGGATGGCTTCTAATCTTGCAACTGATGCAAAGGTCTCTCCAAAATCCAAACCTTCAACTTGAGAGAACCCCTTTGCAACTAGTCTTACCTTGTTCCTCACAACAACACCTTGATCATCTTGCTTGTTTCGGAACACCCACTTCGTTCCAATGACTCTTGCACCTTTTGGTCGCTCTTCAAGATTCCAAACTTCATTGCGAGTGAAGTTGTTCAACTCTTCATGCATGGCATTGATCCAATCTGGATCTTTAAGAGCTTCTTCTACCTTGGTAGGCTCATAGCAAGAGACAAAAGAGTGATGAGCAATAAATGAAGTAAGTTTTTGAGATCAAGTCATCACCCCCTTTGTTGGACTCCCTATGATGAGATCTTGTGGATGATCTTATAGGAGAGGTGTATTTCTTCTATTGACCACTTAAGGAGGAGGTTGTGGAGCATCAACATCTTGTGCTTATACCACCATTTGCTCATGGGAGATATGAGTATCTTCATTTTCTACTCTTCCATCTTTTTCACCATCTTGTGGTACACTTGATGAAGAAGGTTGGTTAATGATTTGTACATCATCTTTTGGCTTGATGTCTCCCACCGGAATATTCTTCATAGCCTCCCTCAATGGTTCATCACCAACATCATCAAGATTCTCATGTGCTCCTTGGGAGCCATTAGATTTATCAAATTCCACATCATATGTTTCTTCAACCAAGGCGGTGGCATGATTAATACTCTATATGCTTTGGACTTCAATGAGTAACCAACAAGAAAAACCTATATCACAACGTCTTTGAAACTTCCCTAGGTGTTGCCGCTTCTTGTAGATGTAGCACTTGCAACCAAACACCCTAAAGAAGGAGACGTCCGGCTTCTTCCCATTGAGCAACTCATATGGAGTCTTGACAAGAAACTTTTGAAGAGAAATAGGCGGTTGGATGCATAAACATGCGGTGTTGATTGCTTCCGCCCATAGAGCTTCGGGGGGTGTTGTACTCATCTAGCATTGTCCTTGTAAGAGTGATCAAAGTCCGGTTCTTCCTCTCAACCACACCATTTTGTTGAGGAGTATAGGTTGCGGAGACTTCATGTTTGATTCCAACTTCATCACAATAAGCTTCTATGTTTGTGTTGTCAAACTCTTTGCCATTGTCACTTCTTATCTTCTTGAGCTTCACTTCAAATTCATTTTGAGCTCTCTTGGCAAACTTCTTGAAGGCAAGATGCAACTTCGGATTTGTCATGAAGAAAGAACACCCATGTATACCTTGAATAGTCATCCACAATCACAAGACAATAGAGATTTCCTCCCAAACTTTTGTATGTTGTTGGTCCAAATAAATCCATGTGTAGGAGTTCTAGCACTCTTGTGGTTGACATGAAAGCTTTGGTTGGATGAGTGTTTGCAACTTGCTTGCCGGCTTGACATGCACTACAAAGCTTATCCTTCTCAAACTTCACATCCTTCAACCCTCTCACCAAATCATTCTTCATAAGCTTCTTGAGTGAGCTCATCCCAACATGAGCAAGTCTTCTATGCCATAGCCACCCAAGTGTTGTTTTGGTGAATAGGCAAGTCTTCAAGTTTGCATCTTTGGAGGTGAAGTCGACTAGATATAAGTTGTTGTATCTAAATCCATTGAATATCACTTGATTGTCATCTACCTTGGATACAACAACCTCCTTCTCGGTGAATAAGCATTGAAAGCCAAGATCACACAATTGCCCAACGGATAGCAAGTTGAAGCTCAATGAAGCAACATAGAGCACATTGGAGATGGAATGATCATTGAGATTGCCACTTTGCCCAATCCTTTAACCTTGCCCTTTGAATTATCTCCAAATGTTATTTTCTCTTGTCCATCTACCTCTTCATCTAGTGAAGTGAACATATGAGGATCACCGGTCATATGTTGAGTGCAACCACTATCAATGACCCAATGACTTCCACCGGTCTTGTAGTTCACCTACACACAAGAGATTCAAGCTTTAGGAATCCAAGCTTGTTGAGAGCCCTTCACCTTCTCAACAAGTGACTTAGCCACCCAAATTTTCTTAGGCCTACTCTTGTTGGGGGGACCTAAGAACATGACTTTCATCTTTCCACTTGAATCTTTTCTAAGCATGTAGTGAGCATTGAAAGCAAAGGGTCTCTAGCATGCTTGGGCAAGGGTTGTGGTGGTAGAGTTTGACACTCATGAGCAAAGTGGCCTTCTTGTCCACACTCAAAACATCTCTTTGGCTTTGGCTTTGGCTTTGATTGTTGGTGTTGAGCTTGAGCCTTCTTCTTCTCTACACTTGCCATATATCCAATGCCACTTCTATCCATCTTCATGACGGTATTCATGAGTAGCTCACTTTGGAGATGCTTACCTCTAGCAAACTTGCTCAATCCCACCTTGAGATGCTCTTTCTCCATCTTGAGCTTCTTGTTCTCTTCCTTGAGAATATCATTGTTCTTCTCCTCCTTGAGTTTCTTGATTTCTTCTTTTAGCTTCTCATTCTCAAGGATCACCTCTTTGTCATGATCAAGAGTTTCTAGTACAATGGTGTTGTGACTTTTTATCTCTTCAAGATCTTTCATGAGCTTCTCATTGTCACTCTTGAGCTTGACATACTCATCATAGTCATTGCACTCAACCACTTGCTTGCCCTTGCTACTAGATCCATGCTCAATACTTTCATCAATTAAATCATCACATGAGGTAGCTATATCAATCTTAACAACATGGTTAGTAGCATCATGTGGCTCATTGGTAAGAATTCTTGTGCAATAATAAGGGTATCATAATTGATCTTTAGAGTTGTATATTCATCTTTTAGCTTATTGTGACTAGTGATAAGCTCATTGTGCACCCACTCAAGTTTATCATTTTTATCTTTAAGCTCTTTCTTAGAAGATTTGAGCTCCTTGAGTTTGGATGATATAGAATCATTTGTTTCTTTGAGCTCATCATTAGCCTTTTCTAATGTATCACACTTAGCTAAGAGTGAATCATTTTTAGCATCAAGTTTTTCATTTGTAGCTCTACTCTTTGTAATGATCTTAGTATATTTTCTTAGTATTTTGACAAGATCATCATATGTAGGTGAGTCATCATCATCGCTATCGCTATCATTATCGCTAGCATGTTCATCATCACTATTATCATCACTCTTAGTTACCTTGCGTTCACCTTTGGCCATAAGGCATAGGTGTGTAGAGGATGATGGTGATGATGGCGGTGAAGATGCAAGATCAATTGCAATGGCGGCCACCTTTTCATCGTCACTATCATCATCAGATGATCCACTTGATGAATCAATGTCCGTGAGCCAATCACCGATAATATAGGCCTTGCCACTCTTCTTCTTCTTGTAGAACTCCCTCTTTTTGCCATCTCTCTTCTTGTAGGGCTTGTTCTTTTTCTTTTCATCTTCATTGCTTGAATCATCTTTCTTGCCCTTATTCTTGAACTTATCTTTCTTGGGCTTTGTGCATTGATGAGCTAGGTGGCCAAGTTCGCCACAATTGTAGCAATCCATCTCAGAGATTGGCTTTCTTCTTGAGCTAGTGAAGAACTTCTTCTTGCCATCAAACTTGATGCCACTCTTGTTTAGCCTTTTTAGCATCTTGGTGGTCTTCTTCACCATGAGGGCAAGGCTTTCTTCATCATCTTCATCACTTGAGCTCTCATACTCAAGTCTTGCTTTGCCCTTGTCTTGGCTAGCTTTGAATGCTAAGTCCTTCTCTTTCTTCTTTGTAGAGGATGAGCCATCTTGTGGTGTGATGTGCATGTATATCTCATAAGCATTGATCTTTCCCAAGATTTGTGTCGGTGTAGCGGCGGAAAGATCACCTTGATGTAGCACGGTCACAATGTGCCTATATTTGTCAATAGGGAGGACACTCAAGATTTTTCTCACAACGTCGGATAGTGACATTTGAGTAAGTCCAAGCCCATTGACTTCCTCTACAAGAACATTTAATCGAGAATACATTTCATTAGCACTTTCTTTGGGAAACATCTCAAAAGAATTTAGCTTTTTAATTACAAGATGATAGCGTTCCTCACGCTCACTCTTGGTTCCCTCATGGAGCGCACAAATGTCCGACCATAGTGCATGGGCGTCTTTATGGTTCCTTACACGATTGAACACATCTTTGCAAAGGCCTCTAAAGATTGTGTTGCGAGCCTTTGCATTCCATTTTTCATAGTTCACTTCATCGCCTTGAAGTTGTGCGGCATTCTTAGGTGTTGGGAACCCTTGAGAGGCGGCTCTAAGTATTCCAACGTCTAGAGCTTCTAAGTACGCTTCCATGCGGATTTTCCAATATGGAAAATCATCTCCCTCAAAGATAGGAGGAGGTCCATCCCCGTGAGACATCTTGCTCTAAGTGATTAAGCTTAAAAACATGAGCACGAGGCTCTGATACCAATTGAAAGGATCAAGATGCCCAAGAGGGGGGGTGAATTGGGCTAATTCTAAATTCTCTTGCAATAATCAAATCCTACGGATAGCCCAATTAACCCCTTGTGCCTAGAAAAGTGTTTATATCAAACTAATGCACAACAACCTCATAACCTATGCTCCAAACTTACTCTAGCAAGCAATTCTATGGATGTAAATAAGTATTGAATTTCTCAAAGTAAATACTCAAAGTAAGTGATCAAAGTAAATAGAGAGAGAAAGAAACGCGGCGATGTTTTTGCCGAGGTATCGGAGAGTCGCCACTCCCCACTAGTCCTCGTTGGAGCACCCGCGCAAGGGTGTAGCTCCCCCTTGATCCGCGCAAGGATCAAGTGCTCTCTATGGGTTGATTCTTCGACACTCCGTCGCGGCGAATCACCCAAAGCCGCTCACAACTTGAGTTGGGTCACCCACAAGCTCCGCCGGGTGAACACCCAAACTCCCAATCACCACCAAGCCGTCTAGGTGATGGCGATCACCAAGAGTAACAAGCACGAACTCTCACTTGACCACGCGAAGCCTAATGAGAAGATGGATGCACACTTTGCTACTCTTGATTTACTAGTGAGGCTACTCTCTTGGATTCTCAAATCACAAACACCTCACTAGGACCTTGCTCTTCTTGGCACTTACAAACATGTTTCTCAGCTGTTGGAATGAGCAAAAGTTGCTCCACTCATGAGTGGAGCTCCTATTTATAAGATAGCCTGAAAAACGAACCGTTATGAGCTTCTGCGGGATGACCGGACGCTCTGATCATTTTGACCGGACGCTCTGGTCAGTTCAACCCGTGAACAGTTTTCAAGTGATGACGGACGCTGTCAGAGGTCCGGTCAGTACCGACCGGACGAGTCCGGTCAGTACCGACCGGACGCGTCCGGTCGCTCTTGGATGCTTACTGTAAACGACCGGATGCTGGATACTCAGGGTCCGGTCATCACTGACCGGACGCGTCCGGTCACTCTTTCCCAAGTCTAGACCCTTACTGGAGTCGACCGGACGCTGGCCCTCAGCGTCCGGTCACACGACCTTCCAGCGTCCGGTCAACCCAGACTTGATCACCTCAGTCAAATGAACTGACCGGACCCTACGGCCAACGTCCGGTCGCACCGGAGCCAGCGTCCGGTCAGTGTTTGGACACTCCATTCACTTCAAACTTTCGAACATATATGAATGAAGTTTGCTCCAAAGGATCTTAGGCATTCATAGGAGCTACCTAGAGCTAGTTTTAACAAGTGTGCACCACACCTAACTCACTAGACTCAACTAGGTCAAGCTACCCGTTCATACCCCCTTTTATAGTACGGCCAAAGGAAAAAACAAAGTCCTAAACTACTCTAAGTGTCTCTCCAACTCCAATTGACACTTAGAACTAGTCATCTTTAACCTTGTCGTCCATCCTTTGAAAACCGAAATGATTTCCATCGTAGGGGCATGACAACCTCGATTGCCCAATCGATCTCCATTACCATGACCTAACTTAATTGCCTCTGCAAAACACACGTTAGTCATAGTAATCTTGTATTGACATTAATCATCGAAATCCAACTAGGGGCCTAGATGCTTTCAGGATGTTAGCCACTCAACTTGCCACGCCACTCGATCCTAGCGACGATGCAAGGTTAGATCACACAAGTGGCACTAGATGACCGATATGCAAACAAGTTTGCTCCTCTTGATAGTACGGCCATCTATCCTAAACCCGGTCATAAACTTCTCTACACACCTATGACCGGTGATGAAATGAAATACCCTAGGTTATACCTTGCCTTGCGCATTCCATTCCATCTCCTTCAATGTCGATGCAACACATGCCACCAACACGATCAACAATGATATGATCCACTTCATATCATCACGTGATTATATTGGTTCATCGATCTTGACTTCACTTGCTCTTCACCGTTGCCATCGTCCATCGGCGCCAAGTCTTGCTCAAGCTTCACCGCCACGCGGTCCATCACTCCAAAGCCTTCGACTTGCCCTTCACGCTTACAACCGGTCCATCAAGCCAAGTCTTATCTTGATCTTTTCCACCTTGATCACATGACTCAATGTCATGTCTCATGTGCATTGAAGCTCCTTCATCATCACATGTGTGAGCTTTGCAACATCTCCAATCCATTTTCACCTTCATGACATATGTTGCTCACACACATGTACCTGTGGACTAATCACTTGTGTATCTCACATAAACACAATTAGTTGACCTAAGTTGTCACTCAATTACCAAAACCAAACAAGAACCTTTCAGCAGGGAAACGAGGCCGAACGGATGGAGTAGGCCTGCGCGGGGAAAGAAGAAGAAAAAGATGGCCTCCGAGCCAAAGAAAGTGAAGAGGGAATTTTCCATTTGCCATTTTTGTCCATTTTGTTTTCAAAACTAACTCAAACTCAAATAGAGTTTCAATGTACTTTTTACTCAAATATGAATGAGAAAATTTTGGTAAGTTTTCCAAAATTAAATTTTACATCTTTTAAAATTCTTTTATTTTCAAATTTTCTTTTCTTTACTTAAAAGCCAACTTCAAAAACATTTTGGCATATTTTGAATTTGAATCAAATCACCCAATACAAAGAAACAAATGCACCGGCATGTTTGCACATCCATGTTGCTAGCTTATGATAAATTTTAATTTAATGAAAATTTTATTTTCCTATGTTTTTATGAGCACATAAATTTCAAATTAAATCATTTTAGCTCTATTTCCAAATATTTAAATTTTAGGGTGCTACACACCGGCATAGGAAAAATGAACTAATTTGTTTGTCCTAACCATCAAGTTACTAAAAAGTTAGACCAAATACAGTTATTCTAATAAGGAAATAGGGAACTGGAAAAAACAAATATAAAGATACATGCATATATAAGAGAAAAAATAAACAATGACAGGAAAATGTGAAAGGATAGTCATGGCCGGATGATGCCCGTATGGAAGGCATGAGTTGAGGCTGGCTCCCACTTGTGAATTTCTTTGAGCGTAGCTTTCATGTCGACCTCCCCCATGGGGACCCTGTAGCTCCTCTCCTTTGTGTTGTGTGGACAAAGGGGCCACCGCCCTTTCAGCCTCTAGAAGAGAGATTACAACCCCTATGGTATGGACGCCTACATACGGATAGATGATGCTTACTTGCCATAGGACATAGGATATGCATGGGAGAGCCAATGACCGGATAGATATCTTGGTACTCCGTCCTCTCAACGAATGGTCAACCGTAGTGCAGGATGCTGATGTGGGCCTGTTCGCTTCACCTTATCAGTCGGCTTATTAGCTAGAATCTACAGTATTTTTCTCTCATAACAAACAGCTTCAGTCGACTTATCAGTCGGCTTTAATACCAGCCGAACAGCCCTCCTCTGAGGAATTTTGGTTTATATCAATCAATATGCAAAGTCTAGTAGACAGGTATATTAGTATAGTACAGAAGTACAGATTATAATAAGTATGGGAGGCAAATTACTTCACAGGGAGCTGTAATCATTACTGTAGGTGAACAACTAAATTAAAGATGAATATATGCCATATTAGGATGATTTGCCGTCTTAAATTTTGTCATATGTAGCAGCACAAGTGTGTCCACTATGTATTTTAGTTAAGATCGTCTTCTTGGGGCAAAGGAAGAGATCCTCCCCATATTAGTATGTTTGAGAGACCCTACAATCTTGTTATCTTAACACCATCTGTGGGACCATTATACATATATTATGTTTGGATAAGCAAATAATTTACTCATCAACAGCACTGAAAGTACACTTTACCCTCCCATGCATCCAAGTGGGACAAAAAATGTGCGAATATATGTAGCACTTGGAAGCATGCCATTGCGCCCCGTGGAGTCGGAAAGATTTGATTCCTGCTTGACCACAATCAATGATCAAGACAAATAAAGTTATTATGCAAGTGTTTTAGGGATCACCCCTCTCGTCATCTCGTGTATATTGTACCCCCCACACCCCACGCAAGGGGCAGCTGGATTAGCGTAGTAGCTATCCATAAACATCACAGGCGGTCCAAAGCACGCATGCTGTAGGCATGAGGTGTGTCGTTTTATACAGAAATACTATACAACATATATATATATGTTTTAGGAAAAAAACTTTTTTTTTAGCTCTCTCTCTCTCACTCAGCTGTCCTCTCTCTTTGCGTGCACACGCATCCCGTGCGGAAGGAAGCTGGTCAAAGAGGTGCATCGAGCGCGGCGTCACTTCTGTACAGACCACGCAGCCTTCTTGTGCGTTGGGGTCTTGCGCTTGCACGGGCAGCCTTTCCATCCGAGAACGATCATGACGAGTGATGACCGGCTTCGAGAATAGAGCTGATTACAGTTAAATCATCCTGTTCGCTTGATCTGTGATTTATCCTCTCATAGAAAAAAAAATTATGATCTGTGACATGTGGAGGCCGGAGGCTGGAGGTAGAAGAATGGTAGAGGCTGTTGGATCTTAATCCTATAGTGAAAAAAAAATTCATACGTTGAAACTGCATAAAACACATGGTTATACAGTAGACAGACTCTTCTTTTTACCTCTAAACCATGATTCCTCTTTCCAGAGCATCCGTATATAACTAATAACTGCAAAATTGTTTTTGAAATACAATACAGGCGCATTAAACTCACTGTAAAAACACGCTGACACGAACTCACTGTAAAATCACGCTGAGACGTACATGTTCTTCGTTCTATGCTACTTTCTCGATCTCTTCGTGGAAATAAATGACATAGAGTAGCATGTAATTAGAAAACAAACTAAATTTGGAAAGCCGCTGAGGCGCACCAGCATAACAAATGTTAGAACAGGGAGATAGATGGTTCACGGTTGTGGGGATAGAGAAAAGATATATAGATATATATATATATAGTATATATATATATATATATATATATATATATATATATATATATATATATATATATATAATATATATATAATATATATATATATATATATATATATACACACACACACACAACCCTGGCTACAAAATAATATCCGGTTTCGATAAAAATATATATTATATATAAAGACAGCTTGGACCCAGAGGGAGATTCAGTCAAAACTGCTCCTAGTGGATAATCCCCTTTTTCCTTTCATGGGTAGGGAATAACTTGTTTTTTTTTTAAACATACAGTGTCACGCATTGTCATCCAAATTAGCTGTACTTACTATCCAAAATAAAGGCAACAGAGCATCATGCAATAAAATATATAAAGAAGGGCACTATACTATATGTGTTATTATTTTAGGCCTTAACTGTAGGCCTCAGGTGTACCCATCATTATCTCTAGAACAAATCATCATCTATCTCATCTGAATAATGAAGCGAGGCAGAAAACATTTTTTCTCATTATTTTGCATTTTAATTTCTGGCCATCTCCATGCGAGGCCAGTGCCAGTAGCTAAAAAGTTGAATTGATATACAGCTAATTTAGGGCCTATCTGGCACAGTTGAGCTTTTTTTTTTTGCCAAACAATAATTTCCAAAACAGCTTCATGGGTGAAGACGTTTTTCTCCTCCACTCACAAAGACATGAGTTGGGATAGAACTAAAAAATAACTTATCCTAGCTCTCTCCCTCACTTCTCTCTCTCATCCATGCATGAAGCTGCTGGTGAAGCTATTTTGCCTAATGATTTTTCTAAAACAGCTTAACTTCATCTAGAAAATTGCTCATGAAATTATTTTCTAAAAAAAACAACTTTACTAGTGAAGTTGAGCGACAAAATGGGCCTTAGCAAGCGCATATTGCAATAGCTGATCAAACTGCTCAACAACACATGCATGCATGCCCGCCCATCCATCAGAACGCAAGACGTAGGAGCGGCGTCATGTCATCGTCAGAGGACAGGAACGAGTTTCATATGGCGCATATATATAGGAGAGCACCATGGTCCACGATCGCGCGCGTCATTGATAGTGGTGGTGTGGACTATGGACATTCACATACACATATATGTATGTAGTGCCCTTTTTTTTATTTTAAGCACATCAAATGCAGATGTGGGTATGTAGGGCTCATCACCATCTTGTTCGTTCTCGCATTGATTTGAAAGGGAAAGCAACTATATAAAAAGAATTTTATATATATATATATATATATATATATATATATATATATATATATATATATATATATATATATATATATATACTGCCATGTAGCTGGCTACAAAATAACTTATTCTGTAGCCACTTTGAGTTACGATAATTACTATATTAATTTACGAGATTATAGTAACTCCTTACTAAGTGATTTACTATAACGTTAGGGTAAATATCCCCTGTGTTATAGTAACCCAACTATCGTAAATATGTATTGACATTATCGTAAATTAGTATATAAAATTATTGTAAATGGAGGTGGCTACAGAATAACTTATTTTGTAGCTGGCTACTGAATATACTCTCCAGACAATTTGAGACTTCGGAAAAACATTTTGATGGACTCACTTGACGTATGTTTGACAACTATGTAAAAAAGAACCAAAAGTTTATTCAGTATCAAGTACATTTTCACCCTTTCAAACTAACTGATGATCTTTTGTTTCTACATAATTTAAATGGTTAAGAGTGTTCTTTTTTTAAGGTTGTTGCTGCTCCTGGAACTGGAAAGGAGTGGCTCGGTACAAATGGGAAAGGAAAGGAGCCACGGGGTTACCTGGGCCTTTCCTTTCTGAGGCCATTCTCGTAGCCCACTGTGCGGCCCAACCCAAACACGAGGACGAAGCAGCCCATGCCATGAGAAACGCTGCCTGCCTTCTTGCCGTCGCTCGCCGGTCGCCACAACGGCAAACACCGCTCCCGCCGCCATTGCTGCTGCTCGTGGACTCGTGGTCTCGTGGAGGCTCCGCCGATGGCCATGGACCCGGACCCAGACCTGGACCTGGACATGGACATGGATATGGAGACGCTCGCCGACGCGGCGCTCGCCGGCGACAGCGGCGGCGAGGCCGAGCGGTACGAGGCCGCCGAGGCCGAGGCCGACATCCTCCGCGACCGTTTCCGCCTCGCCGTCATCAGCATCGCCACCGCCGAAGGTAGCGTATCGTCCTCTCGCGCCTTCCTTCGTTCTTGTGGGAGTTAAAGAGTCCGGTACTGTTTCTGTTCTCATCTTGGGATGCGGCGTTCTGCGCAGGAAGAAGGCCGGGATGACGGTCGCCGACCCCGTTGTTGCCTGCATCGCTGATTTGGCGTTCAAGAGCGCAGGTCCTTCTTCCCCCAGAACCCTACCTTTCCCTCCATTTGCTTCTGTAATCAGTAACCGCTTGTGCACGTTATTTCTCTTTGGTTCATTGCAAGGTGCCATCTTACTCTGAACCTCTTGGGAGTACAATTTATCTCCACCTGCTTGAGTTGCCAAGTTGACTGCTCCAACAAAATTGGTTTCTGTAGGAAATGCAGTGCTTGGAGTAGTTTCAGTATTTTTCAAATTGGTTCTTGAAACGGAAAATGTGCTGAAAGACTAGAGCGGTTCAGTTACATTATTCTCTGAATGGTTAAAAGTTAGCATGTGTTTAGTAGAATATGGTTGGTGCTGGAGAAAATATGAATGGTTAATTATGGGTGCCTGCAACTTTTGATCTCCATCAGGCTTTGATCTGTAAAGTTTGTCACACTTCTGTTATAGCTCATTATCCCAAATTTTTGTGGAGATAAACCGACGGGATAGCAATTCCTTATCACAATATTCCACTGGGCTTTGATATGGTGTAAAGTTTGTCTTTCATGCTCTGAATTGAGAGCTCAAGTTTGTCTTGGGACCTTGCAGACTGAAAGATTGGTCATTCCCTACTTTTGGTAGAATTTAACAACCTGGAATGTAGTTTTGCTTTTTGTTTCTGAAGCTAAGAAGTGGCACCAGTGCTTACATGGGTTATGACTGCATTATTTGAGATGTCCTGCCCCTTGACCTCAAACCTACTTGGAGGATTATTTATTTCCTTCTACCCCGCACAGAGCGGGAGCTCTTTGCACTGGGTACGCCCTTTTTACCCTTGTGTAGTTGTGTGTATTGTCAAGGGACAAAAGAACCTTCCCTGCATGGCTTCCCAAGATGTATTAGGAATTGGACCCAAAAGCCCCAAATCCATTGCATTGTAGCTATTATTTTTACATGTCATTTTCGTGTCATCTATCAATGTACAGTATAGTACTTGTTAAATGTGATACCTACTCATGATGTAGACAGAAACACACCTGTGTTAATCATAACACATGTAGACAACTGATTTCCAAAGATTCACCAGTTTACACGCCTCAGTAAGTTCAGTTACATCAACACTTATTGAAGATCGCCCCACATTATGTCTGCAAAGTGCAAACTTCACAATCATACCGTTGGAGTGACCAATATATTCAGATAGAAAGCAATTGTTGAGCACATAGATTTTCTATCTTAGACCTCTTGCAGAGAAATTTTTTTTGTCTTGCCACAAATTAGCGAGTGCATAACTACAGTGATTAGTGATGGTTAAATAGATGCATTGGGTCGATGAACACGTGCATTTAGTTGAAAAGCAACAGCATCTGATGCTTGGCACTTACTAGCTAGTAGCTATTTTAAATTGTATCGCATCTGATACGGTGTGGAGAACGTAGGGGAGATCGGAGGAGCAGCTGAGGCTGAACATTGGAACGGAGAGAATAGCGAGGCAATGGCGGTGTGGGGCTAGAATTGATACGGCGTGGAGCACGTAGGGGAGATCGGAGGAGCAGCTGAGGCTGAACATTGGAACGGAGAGGGATAGCGAGGCAAATGGCGGTGGGGGCTAGCAATTGATACGGCGTGGAGCACGTAGGGGAGATCGGAGGAGCAGCTGAGACTGAGAATTGGAACGGAGAGGATAGCGAGGCAATGGCGGTGGGGGCTGGTCGCTGGCGTCTGTGGCAGAAACGCTCGCAGCCACCGTCGAAGGGTAAAACCCCACCAGCCTAAGGGAGGTTTATTCCTTCTTCGATGATTACAAATCCATCTAAGGGAGCCAATCAATCTCCTAAAAATCCTCCCTAACCTGCCTTATCTAACAAACCCGGGCCTTAGCCACGGTTGGGCTCATGCGGGCGCCTAGGCCGGCGCCTATACTGGCAGCCAACAAAGGGTCCACAACAGCATCCTTCCTATCCTTTTAGAGAGAGAAAGAATGGCTCTGGATCTGCATAGATTTGTGCCTGTGGGAACTATATGAATATTCCATCTAACATCTTCCGTATAATGTACAGAGCAGCTAGCAAAGGATGCAGAGTTGTTTGCACAGCATGCCGGTCGCAAATCCGTCAGGATGGATGATGTCATACTCACAGGTACTTGACAGTAACTTGTTCTGCTGATTCTGTAACAAAGGGAGAAAAAAATGTTCGGCTTCTTAGAAGTTAGAAGTACATCTTGTTACATTTGGCTTGTTTGAACTACTTGTACCTATACCCTCTCTTTTCCTAGTATATTTGATTAGTTGATCGATGTGCACAAAGACGGCACTCATTTTGGCCCTCACAATAAATTTTTCTCAGTTTGATACTTTGATCTTTGGTGTGTAACTCCAGCTCACAGGAATGAGCATCTTATGGGCCTGTCGCGGACCTTCTCTCAGGAGCTGAAGGGAAAGGAGCCTGCCAGTGAGAGGAAGAGAAAGAAATCATCTAAGAAGTATGAGAGGGTGATCGAAGTCTGATTTCAGATATCTGCTATCTTGTTTAGTGAGGAAGTCATGCAGTCTTATCTCGCGAGGTCCTCCTCACTTGTACATCCTCCTACTCCTTGTGTAGTTGTGTCGATGCTATCTTCTTGCCATTTTGCAGAATGGCTTATTGTACAAACTCTTTCATCTATTCAGTTTTTTTTGTTTCATGCTATTCAGTAACTGGTATTGCATTGAGCTTGCCTCTCAACTGCACTTGCATTAGTAGGAGTCCAGGAGCGTCCAAGGGACAAGAAAGAAGAGCTCGCGGGCAGCTTCTCTCGTGAGTCTGTGGCTAAATCTTACACCGATCATGTCTAAAATATCTAAAATACATCACGTTCTATCTTTTTTTTCGTGGTAATTTATAACTGCACCGGCTCTGTTCAAAATATGTCAGTCTTAGAATTCGAAACCACTAACATGTACGAATCTTTCTATGTTTGCAGAGTTCCGTTAAAAAATAGTACAATGGGCCCCAAAAAAAAACGAAGAATAACCTTTTACCGACATGGCAGATAAAATGACGGCCCTACTAACCAATCTTTGGTGAATGGTGGAGAAAAGTTGATAATTCACTAGTGGAGATTTGAGGAAGGTCGGCTGAGCAAGAAGCCGGCTTGTTTTTTCAGTTGGGACAGTGTTTTTCTCTCACAACCAACCACATAAAACAGTGTTTTCCAGATAAACAGTATTTTTCAGTCCAGCCGAACAAGCTCCTAGTTATTTTGGGAGCCTATAGCATCTGTGGCACAGAAATGATTGTGTCCTCAA